>NC_036257.1:2471484-2488939 GCF_002742605.1 Olea europaea var. sylvestris | reverse complement strand
CTTATGGAGAAGGACCCGGCTACCCAATATTTGGTCGACCTTATCAAGCAGGGTAAAACTCGACAGTTCTGGCTAGATGGGAAGCTAGTGAAGACAAAGGGAGACCGCATATATGTTCCTAAGGGCGGAGATCTGAGGAAATCACTAATTACGGAATGCCATGACACAATTTGGGTGGGGCATCCCGGAGAGGAACGCACTTGTGCACTATTACAACATGCATACTACTGGCCTCAAATGCGGGACGACATTGCAACATATGTAAAAACTTATTGAAGACAAAGGGAGACCGCCTATATGTTCCTAAGGGCGGAGATCTGAGGAAATCACTAATTACGGAATGCCATGACACAATTTGGGTGGGGCATCCCGGAGAGGAACGCACTTGTGCACTACTACAACGTGCATACTACTGGCCTCAAATGCAGGACGACATTGCAACATATGTAAAAACTTGTCTTATTTGTCAACAAGATAAGGCAGATCATCAGAAAAAGCCAGGCTTGCTGGAGCCCCTTTCCGTTCCAACCCGGCCATTTGAAAGTGTATCGATGGACTACATTATTGGGTTGCCAAAAGTTGAGGATTTTGGCACTATCATTGTCGTGGTGGACCGTCTATCAAAATATGCAACTTTCATTGCAGCGTCTAAGTATGTATCTACAGAAGAGACATCTCAACTCTTCTTCAAACATATTGTCAAATACTGGGGGCTGCCTAAGGACATCGTCAGTGATCGAGATCCTCGTTTCACTGGCATATTTTGGACTGAGTTGTTCAAACTTCTTGGTTCAACTTTGAGCATGAGTTCCAGTTTTCATCCACAATCTGACGGACAGACAGAGCGCTTCAATTCTATGCTAAAAGAATATCTTCGACACTTTATCTCTACTTCGCAGAAAAACTGGGTAAAACTTTTGGATGCGGCCCAAATTTGCTTCAATGCCCAAAAGAGCTCTTCCACCAATAAGAGTCCTTTTGAGATTGTTACTGGCCAGCAACCGCTACTCCCTCATACCGTTGATATCGAACGAAGTACCAAGTCCCCTCAAGCAAAGAGCTTTTCTCAAGAGTGGAAACGAAATATTGAAATTGCTCGGAGTTATCTTGAAAAAACTCAAAAATGGTATAAAGAGGCCGCAGATCTAAAGCGCCGTTTTATTGAATTCAATGTTGGAGATCTGGTAATGGTTAAGCTTCCCGACAGAAATGTTTACAAACCAACAAGAGGGAAGGACTTAAGATTGTCACCAAAATACATTGGACCATTACCCATTGTGAAGAGGATTGGAAGAGTTGCATACAGAGTTGAACTCCCTTCATGGTGTAAAATCCACAAGGTCCTTCATGTTAGTGTGTTGAAGCCATACTTTTTTGATAAGGAGGACGCATCTAAAAATGAGTCAAAGCGACCTGTATTTGAACTGAAGAAAGCTGGAAAGAAGGTTACTGAAGCTATTCTTGACCATCGAATCACTCGGGCTTCTAGAAAAGATCATCAGGAGTACTTGGTCAAATGGATGGGATGCAGCAGCGAGGAGAATACTTAGGAAAGAGAAAAAGATCTCGGGGCCTTCAAATCATTAATTGAAGCGTATCATGCATTGATGGCACCGAGGACGTCGCCAAAATAAATGGAGGAGAATGTCAAGGACCGCAGTTTTACTTAGCCTCTTGACACTATCGCAGCCGCAGTTTGCCCAACTTCGGCCGCAAATTGTAAATATTACTTCAAGTTTGAGTTGTAATTTTCTTTTCATTGTAATAGTTATTTTAATTGTAAAATAGCTCTGATATTGGTAAAAGATTAGTATGATTCCTCGTCTTTTAAACGTCTACTCCCGTCACTTGGGTTTTTGTTCAGAATGCTATTATAGGGGGTATTAGTCATTCAAAAATCTTTCAAACTCACTGGTGTCCGCCCCCTGCACCAGCATTTGTAATTTTTTGCTTTCATCAATTGTAATGTTCAGTTTTCATCAATCAATGTTCAATTTACTTTCAATGTATTCAAATTCTCAATTGTAAGCTTTCTACAAAATTACAATCAAATTTTCTTTCGTCCCGACGCGATCGAGAAAAGACGAAAGGTAGTCTAGCGAGGCAGACTACTGTCGCACGGTGTCCCTTTCTATGCCAAGAAGAAAGGCACCCCGTGAAACTCGGGCTGGACGGGCTCAAGCTTTTTTCGAGCCGAGCTGATGAGCTTGATTACCATCCCTACCTGAGGCACATGGGTTTGAAAATTGGGCTTTGCTAGAGCTTTGAGTGGGGTCTGCTCGGACTTTTTTTTGGGTTGAATCACGTGTTGCCCAAACTGATTAGTCAAATTGACACGCCTATTGATAACATAAACATAATGCCTTCTAATTTAATAGCTTGGATATTGTTAATGATTTATGTTGTTTATTTTGTTGTTACCCCATCAAATGAATACAAAATTTTAAATTTCGAAAAAGTATTTAAACATTTATTTATTTATTATTATTCAACTACAATTTCAAAAATAAGGGCTTCATCTGTAATTATACTATTTAGAAAGCATTAAGCAAATAATGAAGAAAATATCTTTCTTGGATCACAAGTTAAATGACCAAAGCTTAAGAGCCTACTGTTATGCCTCTTCTTTGGAGGCCCCAAATAACAGCCGCATAACAACTAGCTAACAAGCTAGGCCAGCCCTCCATTAACAAGTGTTAGAACACCTATTGAAACAATATAAAATATAGAAGTATATCTTTACTCTCCATCGAACCTTACACTTTTTGTATAATATACTTAGACCATATTATCTCTCTCGATAATAATAAAATCCACTTGCAATTCAATTGGTGATCAAGCAATTGAAAAGAATGATAAAAATTATAACAAATATTCACAAATCAAATCAAATTAAAGTCAAAATAATTAATTAAAAACTAAAAATATCATAACAAGGGTTTATCTCATCCTAACAAAGTATAAAACTAGTCTAATATATTGAAATTATAAGAATCGTACTTAATTGGAAAGACATAACCCGAACTTTTGATAAATTGAGAAGATGAAACTAAATCTTGAAATTTTGAATCTCTTCAATTGTTTCTTAATGAATCTCCACTTGCGCTTCTTGCCTTTGCCCAAAAATCAAGTTTGAATATTCATTTGATTAAAATTTTGCAAGGCCCTTTAATTCTCTCACAAAAATTATGAATTTTCCTCCGTTGATAATAATAATTGATGAATGTTAGAGTATAATATGTATATGAGAGATCTAGGAGAGGATTTTTAATGCATTTTGCTGTTAGATATTTCTGAGAGTCGAATATTGATTGAAAATAACCTCCAAATTGACTTTCGAAAGGATTCCAATTGAATAAAGAAAGTTACCTTGGCGAGCATGTTTTTGTCTTTGCACAACAGTCAGTATTTTGGCCAAATATCTCTCTCCCAATATTTGATTGAAGCAATTATAAATGCATTGGAAATGCAAGGAAAAGAGTTATAATGTTGATAGATAGAGTTTTATCCAATTTGAACGTTTACTATGCTAAAAATAGGTCTAAATCTTCGGCTAAAAATCAAGAATATAACTTGTACAATTGAAAATTGATTTTTGATAATATTTTGACAATATTCCGTTCATTTTTTTACTCCTAATTGCATCGAATTGACTCTTAGAAATCTTTAAAGATTATCTTATGGTTCGAATTAACTATTGAATATTTATAATTTGATTCTCAAACTTTAGACTTTGCCTTTTTTTTCCCTTCTTCCTGTCAATTCCACTTTCAATCATCAAATTTTATCTAATAAATGAAATATACAATAAATTAGGCTATAATTACTTTTAAAAAATTATTAAATATCTATATTTTTAGGTCCAAATAAATGAATAAAATATACTTTTCAAATACTCTTAAACTTAAACATTGATTTGTCTTCAAACAAAACCATAATCTAACTTAACAAACACATACACATAAACATAAAAAATGTTTTGGACAGAGAATCTTACTTTTTACCTGAAGATTTGATCTTGTATTAAATCTATAAACAACTTCAAAATTACAATACCAAAATTAATATCCACTTCTCCAATACAACGTCGACTTGTTTGTGAAGAATTAAGTAAAAATTAATGAATTCACAAGTTGTTCCAATTTTCAACCTTTAATGGTCAAATATGTCCCATCATCATTTGTAAGATTCACACACTCTAAAACTTATTCTTTTTCACTTTTTCTCATTGTGTGATCTGAGATAGAATCTTTATATTAACTTCTCACCTTCTATAGTTTAGATAGATATCACTAAGTGCAAGTCAGTGCTTCAACAAATAAGGATCCTCCAAATATTTGATTACTTCGACTTCTAAGACTCAACTAGACTAATAATCGCTTATCAAAATTCAAATTCTCTCAAACAAGTGTCTAAGACTTAACCGAGGCATCTTGTGCGTCTTCTGTTACATGCTCTCTTTGTTTCCCCAGCATTCTCTCCATTATACATTCTAGATGACACATGTCACGATATATATATATATATATATATATAATGGTCAAACATGTCCCATCGTCATTTGTAAGATTCACACACTCCAAAACTTATTCTTTTTCACCTTTTTCCCATTGTGTGGTCTAAGATGGAATCTTTATATTAACTTCTCACCTTCTATAGTTTAGATGGATATCACTAAATGCAAGTCAGTGCTTCAACAAATAAGGATCCTCCAAATATTTGATTGCCTCGACTTCTAAGACTCAACTAGACTAATAATCCCTTATCAAAATTCAAATTTTCTCAAACAAGTGTCTAAGACTTAACCGAGGCATCTTGTGCGTCTTCTATTGCATGCAATTTTTTTTCCTAGCATTCTCTCCATTAAACTTTCTATATATACATACATACATATATATATTCTCTCCATTAAACTTTCTATACATACATACATACATATATATGTGTGTGTGTGTGTGTGTGCAATGTCTTTCATTAAATATCTATTCAAACAAATCGACCTCTAACTTAAGACTTTCGCTATATTTTATCCCATTGATCTTAAACAATCTATACAAAAAATTTCACACATAGATTATAAATTTTGGCCCAAATATGCAGAATGAAGTGCGGTCTTGGTAAAGCATCTAGATTATACTATTTCAACCTATAAAACATATGAATCAATTTACTTATTCACAATGTCTAACTTAATTCACATGCTCAATTAATATCAAATCTTACATGAATAAGCATCAATCAATCTAAGCGTATAACATATTCATAATTTATGAATCAACACATAATCTCGAATATATTCATCATTGTCAGCAGGATGCCTAACCCATACAGGCAAACAAAAGAAACTATTTCTTTTGAAATTTTTCAAAATATTCATTTTTTTGTATTTTTCTTATAAATAAAGCAATAAACACTACAACATATAAAAAGTAAAAACTCAATCTTTTTTCGCCCCCAAACTTAAAGTGTAGATTGTCCCCAATGTCTTATAGTATACATAAGCATATAAATGGGTGGGGAAGAAAAGAAAAATAGTACTCTACGAATTTTTTGTCAGATATTTTTGAAGTAGCTTGTTGAAACAATACATTTCATTTATCAAATTGCTAAGCTCTTTTCGATTGATATCCAAATATTTGTCAAGGCCGAAAAAAGGAAATTATAAGAGTAAAAAGATAGTGAAAACCGTAGCATGTTTGATAACCAATTTTTTTACATCTCTAGAACCTAGAGGTGCGCACCATATGATTTTTCTACTATTTTTTACTCAAATAAATTATTCTCTTATCAGGCTAAGTACAGATATGATGACCCATATATTGAAACAAAATGTGCCTACAACTAATGGAATCTGCGAACTATATGCAATGCAGATGTTGAAAGCATAATAAATATCATGGTTAGTAAATTGGGTTGCCTCTTAACAATCGTTTAACTTATAGTATTTAATTAGACTGTACGGAGGAACTGATCATAGTGATTCATGTTGGATTCATGTAACATTACATTCCTTGCAATTTCCATCTTTACATCATTTTTTTGCCCTTCAAACTTGAGCTTTCCATTCTCTTCTCGGGCAAGGCTTCCTATACGTTTAGGCTTTGTCTTATTCGACCCTTATTGAACTTCTTCAGCAACATATTTGGCCTCCTCCAGGACTAATGGTTGCTTTGATGGATTATGAAGTTTAAAGCTCTCATGTGCATCCTCTATCCTCACAGTCATCTCACTATTTTCCATGTCAATCAATGTTCGACTTGTTGATAGAAAAGATCGACATAAGATTACTGACATATATGGGTTCTTCGAGGTCCATAACAAGGAAGTTTATCAGGAATATCAAATTTATCTTCCATTCGAAACTTTTTGCTTGGGAACCAAGGAGCATTTTTGCCAATCCTAGTACTTTTAGTGGTACCATTCCAATGCCTATTGCTTGAGGTTTTCATTTCTCGAGCTTAAGTTATTTTGACCTCTGCTTGTTCTGGCCTTATCTATTACCATAGAAAAATTCAAGCCTTGAATTCTTGACATATGTACATCTCGTGACAATTCGAGATTTAGCCCTCCAATGAAACAATCAATTTTACTTTGCTAGTAGTGGTCACGTGAGTTGCAAACATGACAATTCTTCAAACTTCTTAATGTACTCAGATACAGCCATTAATTCTGGCTTTAAAAAATAGAAATTCATTTAACTTTTGCTATTTGGCTGCAGAAGAGAAATATTTTGCTCGAGCGTTTTCGCAAAAAGTTTCCCAAGTCATGTCTTGAGCTTCTCCAGTGCTGGTTAAGGTATCCCACCAATGTCCAGCATTTCCCCTTAACATAAATGATACACATATAACTTTTTCGGATTCCGAAATATGTGCATATGTAAAGACACGTTCCGTGGTATAAATCCAATTTTTCACTTCAATTGGATCCTTCGCATCCTCAAACACCGGGGGTTTTAATTGTTGAAAACGATTACTAGAATCATTTTCTTCCTTGGTCCTAGAAGATTCTCCATTTGAAGTGTAATTGTTGATTAGTGTATTTATCTATAGAGCTTGACGTCGGACCAATCGAGTCAAGTGTTCAATTGATGCAATGTTACTATCACTTTGACTATTCTAAGACATTTCCTGGTCTATTACAAAACAACAATGTCCATTAATGATCTATAAAATTTTCTCAAGGATTGAAGATCAACTATCAGAAAGTTTCGTTTATCCCTCAACCTATAGTACCCAAATTTTGGCATTACAGTTTGTCTAGAAAACTCTTATTTGGTCGAGTGCCTATGGTGTGTATGGCTAAGGAAGAAATTTGATTTTAAGAGGGAGATTTTGGTATCCCCTTACCTTAGTACTATTCTTGTGAGCAGACAATGAAATTTATGAAATATATGGAAGTGAGGGGTGAATAGTTGTTTTGAGTGGCACGAGATGAAAGTAATAGCGCTTCACCACTACCTTCAAAGGCTCCAATCAGTTATAGCTCCTGAACACATTCCCTTTTCAGGTTTCGAAGCTTTTATGGTCGAGTTTCAAAGGTTTCAAATTGAAACTCGAGCAAATTTTCAAGCCTTAATCATATGTAAAGTGCCTTATCTTAAGCCCAAACCATGTTCTTTGCATGGGTTGACGAATAAAGTAGATAGGATAAGTTGAAGGATCGATTTGATGACATAGACACTAATGAGGGTAACATTTAACCTTTTTTTTTTTTTTTATTGTTACCTCTTGCAATTTGATGTCCTTATGAAGCATTGTACTTATGTTTATATCTCCTATTTAGTAAAAGGCTCACTTTGTATTACCGACTTTTAGAACAATAAGAAAACGTTTCACTTAGAATATAAGACTTACGTTGTGAATTGATGCCAGAAGTCAAAATTTGCATATATGTCACGTCTCAAGATTGAGTTTAAAACCTTGGCTCTAATACCATAATTGTCAGCTCATAATTGTCAGCTCCCAATCATGTCATTTAACTTTAAACTTATGTATAGAGATTGCAAATTTTGAATACTTTGTGAAGAGAAAATTTTTTGACAATTTGTAAGGCGTGAAATAGGAAAGCAACACCAACTATAAGATAGTTGAAATTTTTCTTACATACTTTGTTACATTGCAAAAGGCATAATAAAGACTAGCAACTACACAAAATTTGCATTACACAAAAGTCGCACTACACAAAAGTTGCACTACATACCATACCTTACAACCATAACCAACCTATTTGTACTATTATTTATTCTACATATCAAAGAGCACACGAACAAATTTATTCTTCAGAAAAACTATCTGAAAATAAGTACACCATAGTAGTGGCCTTGAAGTAGTCAATATAGTAATGGGATCCCACAAAGTGGTGGAAGCCCAGAAAATCTAGATATGTCATCCACGTGTGAACTTCTTTAACATACATGCAATACCGACCATCTTTCGGAGTCATCCATTCACCCGAGATAAAGTCAATGCATTCAATAGCCATCATCTACAAGTAAAAATATATGTATAAAAAAATAATGTGCATATACTTGTTCAATGAGTAATTCATACCATAATTTTTTTAATAAGGAAATAATGGGCCCTAATTACAAATGTTCAATTCTAACCGTGCGTGCAAGTTGAGAATAATAATATATGAGCTCATTAGTGAATTACACCAATTTGATGCAAAATCAATAATATCAAGCATTATCCAATGCAATGTCAATTGGTAGAATCTTGGAAATTGGATGAAAATGATCGATAAATATGGAACTGGACTAGTGATATACGTGATAGTATTTCAATTTTCATAACAGAAAGTATATCGTACGTGGGAATATACTATGACTTACGAAAGTTGAATGTTAACCCTCTCAGTATGACATGGAACTGAGATTTATATTCAACGAGGATTCATCCATTCGAATGAAGGTAAATACGAAGATTCGAATGAAGTGAATGAGAATGCCAATGATTTTTGGGACACGATCGAGATAGCTCGCCAAGATGATGTAGTTATTCCTAAGAGAGTTACTCATCATCGTGATCTCGCTATTACACACAGAACTTTGTTGGTAATCCACGACAACGAGAATAAAAATGAAATGACAAATAAGGATTTGATTGTTTTATCCCATCAGATATATAAGCGTTGTGGAAGCCCAAGAGCTTAATCGAGTGGACCATCCTATAATCTTCTCATTTGATTTCCAATGATAAGGATTTACATGTCGAGCAGCTATTTGAAACAAAAATAAAAAATAAAAAAAAAATTGCTGGAAGGAAGCTGTGTTTCGGATGTCATTAAAATACAACTTTGAGTTCGAGATAAATAAATGAAATAAGTCATTGTTGACGATTGTATACGTGCACGGCAGTTGCCGTTGGCATTTTTGAGCGACTAAGATGAACATAAATGAGTTATTTGTAACTTGCAAATATGCATGGAACATACTTGCGAAGTGGGAATTCATTGAAAAATGATCATAGGTAGCTCGAGCAAGATTTATTGGCTAACAAATAATGCACAAATATCAAGGTCCATGAACGATCTACAGATGAAGGTTACCATGCTAAAAAATCTAAAAAATATGGGTGGGGTGGGGAAGAAAAGAGGTACACTCTGTGAAAACATTTTAACATATAGGAGTCATACCTCCACCATTGAAAGAGTAACTTTTTTCCTATACCGCCCATACCAAGATCATATATTCTTCGATCACATATTCTTCCACTTATCTCGCTTTGAGCAATGTCATCATAAAGCACCTGGTCATTCGTACGGAAACATAATTTACCCTCCACAATTAGTAAATTGACAAGCCTCTTGAAAATGATGAACAGTTGGGCCATTTTCTTGATCTGATTTCTCTTTCTATGGTAGGAAAACCAAGTTGTTTGAGTTGTGTAGCCTTTTGAGAGTAATGAATCCAACACATTACATTGTGATCAGATGCCCATCCTGTCCAAATAACAAGTTGGGTTGTCATTTAATAAAGGTGGACAAAATACAGTTCAGTCCAATTTCCTTTATCACTGGACAAAACAGAGGGTATTTTACACAAAATTTATTTATTTATTTTCCCTAATTATAAGGGTGGCGAAACCAAAACAGACCTTTTTGATCCAGTTCTGTTTTCACACAATACAGGCTCACTTCAAAATAAAAATAAAATATAAGCATAAAATTTAGTAGTTTCTTCATATTACTCATTGTTTCAAGCTCTATGCCATGAATGGCCAAAAAGGAAATTAACAGCTGACCCGATGATAAGGCGAGGAACAGATGAGCAAGAAAACCATATCCCAATAAATTCATACAGATCTCTAATACGTGGATCGAACAAACTTATCTTGAAAAATTAAAGCTTATTTGTATAAATCTAAAAAATTTACACCTTTCTAATCCTCATAAAGAAGATGAGAAATATTTTAATTCATGCCCAGATGGGAAAAATCTACCCATATACTGCTCCAATAGGTGAGTATTTCTTACCCGATCTAATGGAATTGAAGCCGATGGCGGCGTTGAAGACAGATGGTTGAGGCGTGAGCTTCTTGTTTTCTTCACACTATAGGGTTTCATGTCCTTTTAACCATTTAGTTTGTCACAGCCGGCCACCAAGGGAATGATCTGGAGCGTGTCGGGCTAAAAGAAAAAGACATACTCTCTTGGCCTCATTTGGATAAAAGTAATTTTGTTTTTCACAAATTAAGAAAATGTATTTAATATTATTGAAAAAATAATTTTTGCAAAATTTTTTCTTAAGTTTATCATTATTTAATTATCAACAACTAGTAATAAATAAAGTGAAAAATGTGTTTTTGTCCATGTTTCCAAGAAGAGTGAGAACATGAGTGTATGCATTTTAATAATTTCAAGACGGTAAATTAAAATCTGTACAATTTGAAGATTGAGTGGCAGGAATTGATTTTAATTAGATAAATTAAATAAAGATATATGAATAAATGATCAAAATAAATATTTCCTCAATAAAAAAAGGAATATATAAATGGAATTTCAAAAAAGAAAAAAATTCAACATATACAAAATGGGACAAGAAAATAAGAAAAATCAGTATATATAACTAGGACGGATATGGTATTATTTATAGTATCATTTGCTTACCTAATTATTTTTTGTATTTAAATTTTTCATAATTTATTTACAAGCACTAGACATTGAATATTCATTTCTTTTTCAGAATCTGAGCTTCTGGGATTTCTCAATCAATCTTGAATTTTCAGTTCTTCAAACCTTTTGAATTTGTTAAGATGAGAATTGTAATTTTCTTCTATAAAAATTGTTTAAATTTCAATCTAATTTTATTTTTTTCAGTTTGTTATCGGATTACAGTCACAGTCCACACCCTAAAGGTTGCTTATTCAACCTCATATTTCATCTCGAAGCAACACGTTCATCGACCAATTATAAAATCATGAGCACTTTTAATGTGTACGTTGTGAAAATTGTGTATTTATTTATTTTCAGTAAACAGACTAAATTTTATAAATTTGAACTCATTTAATCCTTTAAAGAGATCAAATCATCTTGAAAGATGTAAAAAACAATATCCTTAGATTGAACACAATTTCAATGGCTCTTTTGTTTCACGAATTTCTTTTGAACAATGAGATAGGGCGTAAAAATCAGTGTTGCTACGCTTGTAGAAAATTGTATTTAAGAGCCTTATAATAATTAATCGTGTAGGGTCTCAAAATTCTTAAGGGATATAGCTTTTTGTCTACCATTAATGAAAATGGGTTTTGAATTAGTGTATTTTTGGAGAATGTACGGTTAAAAAGTAGAAAAAATTGATTTTGCCTTCGTTTGGCCCCCATTCTCTTTTCCACTTTTTCTCTCTTATTTTCAATCACACAATCTTTTATAAAATAATATTACATGCAAAAATTTTCGTTCTTTTTCAACCACACATTTTAAAAAAAAAAATTATTCCAACAATTAAAATTTGAAAAGATTGAGAGTCAAAAGGGGGCTTTATATGTAAAATATATTATTTTAAAATATGTGGTTAAAAAAATTGAGGAAAAAATGATTTTTTTAATAATGGTAAACAAACAAAAACCTAGTTCAATAGGCATCAAGGGCCGGTCACTTGCACTATTTTTTCTTTAAGAAACATTAGTTGAAAAGATGCAGGACTTTTATGTTTGATTTTTTTATGAGTTAAAAAAAAAAAAAAAAAAAAAAAACTGCTCGACATTTAATTTTAATAAGTTCCATTATAAAAGTACTTTTTCTAATTGAAAATAAGGGTATAATCAACATGGACAAAAACCATCTATTGGGCATAACTTTATAAATATAAAATGCTGAGGATTTAAATGTCAAAAAATATATGTTGAATTGTTGTTTGCACGAATTTAATAGATCAAGAACCTCTACTTCAATCAATTCATTTATTTTGCTAAAATGCTTGATAAGTGAAATTTTAATAAATGAACGATAACAATAATTCATGACTAATAACTAGGGATGTTAACAAGTCGAGCCGACTCGCGAGTCGAAACTTGAGGCTCAGACTCAGTTAAAATAAAAATAGTACAGACCTTTTTTGGCCCAAGCCGAAGCTCGGCTAAAAAATCAAAGTTCAACCCGAGCTTATGGTTTGGGACTTATCAAATCGAGCTGAGCCAGCTCATGTAATTTTTTTAGAGTCCGTTTGGTGCACATTTTTGTTGATGAAAATGCATTTTAAACATCATATCGCGGGTCCCCCATTAGAGTGTAGAAGTCAAAAATTGTGTGCTGATGTGACGGAAAAAACGCATTTTTGGCTCCAAAAATGCGTACCAAACAGGGTTTTAATATAAAACACATGCAGCTACTTAGCTACCTGTGTAGCTCTTTATAGCTTACTTTTTCCTAGTCTTTTATTAAAAGGGCATCTACTTATTTCTCAACCATTAATGAAAAAGGGTTATGAATTAGTGCGTTTTTGGAGAACATACGGTTAAAAAGTAGAAAATTTGATTTTATATTTAAAATATATTATTTTAAAATGTGTGGTTAAAAAAATTGAGAATTTTTTTTTTTTTTTAATAATGGTAAACAAACAAAAACTTAGTTCAATAGGCATCTAAGGGCCGGCCACTTGCACTATTTTTTCTTTAAGAAACATTGTTTGAAAAGACGCAGGACTTTTATGTTTGATTTTTTTATGAATTAAAAAAAAAAAAAAAAAAAAGGTGCTCGACATTTAATTTTAATAAGTTCCATTATAGAAGTACTTTTTTCTAATTGAAAATAAGGGTATAATCAGCATGGACAAAAACCATCCATTAGGGACTATGACTTTATAAATGTAAAATATCGATGATTAAAATGTCAAAAAAAAATAAGTTGAATAATTGTTTGCTCGAATTTAATAGATCAAGAACCTCTACTTCAATCAATTCATTTATTTTGCTAAAATGCTTGATAAGTGAAATTTTAATAAATGAATGATAACAACAATTCATGACTAATAACTAAGGATGTTAACAAGTCGAGCCGACTCGTGAGTCGAAAGTAGAGGCTCAGGCTTGGTTCGAATAAAAATATTACGGACCTTTTTTGGCCCAAGCCGAAGCTCGGCTAAAAAATCTAAGTTCGACCTGAGCTTTCGGATCGGGACTTATCAAATCGAGCCAGGCAAGTTCATGTAATTTTTTTAATATAAAACACATGCAGTTACTTAGCTACCTGTGTAGCTGCCTGTAGCTTATTTTTCTGTAGTCTTTTATTAAGAGGGTTGGCTCATCACTGCCCAAAAATGGTCTGAGCCAACAAGCCACAAAGGTTTGAAAATGGGGCTCTGTCAGAGCCTTGAGCGGGGTCTGCTTTGACTTTTTTTTAGGTTGAATCACATACTGCCCAAACTGACGAGTCAAATTGACACTTCTACTAATAACATAAACATTATACCTTCTGATTTAATAGCTTGGATATTGTTAATGATTTATGTTGTTTATTTTGCTGTTACCCCATCAAATGATATACAAAATTTAAAATTTCGAAAAAGTATTTAAACACTTAATTTCTTTATCATTATTCAACTACAATTTCAAAAATAAGGGCTTCATCTGTAATTATACTATTCAGAAAGCATTAAGCAGATGATGAATAAACGATCATTCTTAGATCACAAGTTAAATAACCAAAGCTTAAATGCCTATTGTTATGCCTCTTCTATGGAGGCCCCAAATAACAGCCACATAACAACTAGCTAACAAGCTAGGCTAGCCCTCCACATCATTGTCCTATTTGGTCGAGTTGAGATCATATGCAAGGTAACCGAAAGTCGTGCATCACCTCCGCCAAGATACTATGTAGAGATCGACCATCCACGACCTAGGCAATGTGTTATAACCTACTACAAAAGTAATCAGAGGCAATTTGCCTCTTTGTTGATAGAACACGTTTTCCACCCTACCTCTTCCAAGGATTCTTCAATACAAAATCTTTTTATAATTGATAGATGTGACATCTCTGCTGTAGATTCCTAAATGATCAACGTCAATCTATTTTTGAAAGATCAAACCTATGTCCTACAGTTGTTGTGCACCCCCCTGTTCGGCCCCCTATTACTAGGACTGATAAGGATAAGGGCAAGGTGACGTTTGTGGAGCCAAAGAAGCAGTGGGTTCCAGTTTCAGCAGTGCCTTCTGTGCTTCCCACTACTACTACCGCAGTTGTGACAGAGTCAGAATCTGCATCAACAGTTCCTACCTCTACTCGTATCACAGTTGATCCAGAGGTACCTCCGTATATTCATTCAGTTGCTGAGCCTACTCCAAATGCTCCTATCGAGGTACCCACTTCTCCTATTATTACTTCCATAGCTCCTATTCCCACAGCTACTACTGATGTACCCCCTGAGCCGACGCATATGAGTTCTCCACCATTGAAGACACACACAGATGGTACTCAATCAGCGCAGGGATCAGGTACCGAGACAGTTCCTCAAACCACTCTTGCACAGGGGTTGTTGGCTGAGATCAGCTCAGAGCGACATAGTGTCAAGCATATGCTGATTGATCACTTTAAGAAGGACCATGGAATGAAAGTTGGATCTACCATGAGATTTGCTATTGAGGACTTGGTTTTTAAGCTCTTTGGAGAGGGACCTTCTGTGAGTAAGACTCCTACGCATACATCTTCACCTAGTCCTTCTATCACAGCTCCTACACACAATAAGGTGAAAGAACATATACAGAGAGACATGGATGGCATGGGCCTTGGAAACTGCATGCAAAATGCAGAGGACGATGTCCCTACAGCAAGCAGGTCAATCTCCCATGATTCAGATGTCGTAGCACAGAACACCATGAGATTAGACGCACCTACGACTAGTACAATGAGATCAGATGCACCCGCTTTTCGCTCGACATTCAGTGCACCACCATCTGAACAGTTCTTATCACCAAAGCAGGCTCCTACACGCAGGCGAGACCCCTCTCCAACGAGTGAGCCAGACATCGCAGACTACTATGATCCGGAAATGTTTCAAACCAGACGCATGACTCGATCAATGTCTATGTACTACCACCCAAAGATTTACCCTCGGGAATACCCTTGAGTACCTTTCATTAGTTTTTTTTTCGTGTCTTGTTTAGTGTGATTGCATTTCATCTTCAAATATTTGTTAAAATTTACATTTGCTGGAGGTCAGGTCCATGCCCCCCTCTTCTATTTGTTTTCCCGCTTTTCATTATATAAAATAAACCACACTAGTGGTATTTGCTTTAAAAAAAAAAATGTCAATCAATCTATGATTGATGGAGTAACACTTAGGAAAAGATGCACTGGCCATCAAAATGAGGCCATGTGCCTTTTATCCAATAGTGACGATTCTTTTTCTTCAATTATAAAAGTACAAAATAAGCATCATTTGAAGGTAATGTAATTTTACGTACTCAATGTTGCTCTCTCTTATTTTTGTTATCTCGTAAACCCCGAGTGCCTAAATACTAACATGGTAAATACTAACATGGCTCATGTTGTCATATAATTCCACACTCAAATTTACTCATACAATTGACTGACTTGATTGTTGAAGCATACAAGGCCATCTCTGTCCCTCGAAGAAGGCAACTCACTATTAACGATTTGCCCAAATGTGCAAAAGCTTATCTACGTGAACATGAGTGAAGTTGAGATCTATTGGTCATGTCATCATGCAGAAATCGAGGTCATTACCTACCCCAAACATATTCATAAAGAAAGAAATTTATAAACCTCAACGAAAATAGAAAAAACAAAGAAATGACCAATTAGGTTAAATAGGTTTAAAAGAGGTTACAAAATATTATAATGGTTCGTTTGTTTTGTGTTTCAATTTTGAGTCATTTTTCAATTTTCTGTTTTGAGAGTCTACTTTACAATTATTAAGGTCCTGCCTAGACACACTTTTTTTGCCCAAAAAAAAAAAAATTATTATAACATATCAAGTGGTCCCAGGCCCTCCGGAGTAAAGTTGCAATTGAGTGTTCAATTTTGCTACAAGTATGTGAAGTCAAGCATTAAATGCTTCTTCAACTTTGTTGATTTAATTCAACCAATAAAGGATTATAAGAAGCCTGCTACAAAAACCGGGATTTAAATCCCTCGGCCCTTGATCTTGTATTTCGTGGGCCTTGCCATCTCGGCCCTTGATCTTGAATTTCATGGGGCCCGCAGCCTAATAATCTAGCAATGCCTCGACTTGACAACAGGCCTCTCATTGGCTTTGTTTGAATGGCAAAACTTGGATTAAAAAGACAATTCATCTGTTAGGTCATTGTACACTATAGTAAAATTTTGGGCAAAGTGCTTGGCTTTGTTGACTTCCTTCTCACATTAAGACCCATTTGCACCGTTCCAGCAATTGAAGAAATTTTGGAAGGAAAAGGTGCTAGACAAGTCCAAAAATTGTATTTGATTTGTTATTTTAAAAATCTGTTTCTCAAAACATAAAACTAAGAAACATGTTTAGTTTGAAATTCAAGAAATTATTTTATTTCATAAAATTTGATTATTTAATTCTTGTTTGTCTCATTCTCTAAAAACTCATTTTCCTCAAGCTTATTTTTAATAATACATTTCTTCAATAAAATAATTTTGCATATAAATCTAAAATCTTTTCATACTTTTAACTACACATACTTTAAAATTCACTATTACAAAACTCATTTTTCAAAAAAAAAAAAAAAAAGGAAAGAAAGAAAGAAAGAAAGAGGGATTCAATCGTAGCCTCATTAAAATAAAATTATTGTATGTTAATATATTAACAAGTAATATTAGCATTTTAAATAGGTAAACAAACAGAAACTTACTTTAATAGGAATCTAAGGCGTGGGGTGGCCACTTGCACTATTTTTCCTTTAAGAAACATTAGTTGAAAGGACGCATGACTTTTATGTTTGATTTTTTTAGAAGTAAAAAAAAAAAAAAAAAAAAAAAAAAAAAAAAAAAAAAAACATAAAAAATATTT
>NC_036257.1:2469540-2471412 GCF_002742605.1 Olea europaea var. sylvestris | reverse complement strand
AAAAAAAAAAAAAAAAAAATTTTTTTTTTTTTTTTTTTTTTTTTTTTTTTTTTTTTTTTTTTTTTTTTTTTTTTTTTTTTTTTTTAAAAAAAAAAAAAAAAAAAAAAAAAAAAAAAAAAAAAAAAAAAAAACCTGATCAACATTTTATTTTAATAAGATCCATTATAGAAGTACTTTTTCTAATTGAAAATAAGGGTATAATCAACATGAACAAGAACCATCTATTAGGGACTATGACTTTAAAAATATAAAATCTTGAGGATTTAAATGTCAAAAAAATGTAAGTTAAATAGTTGTTTGCACGAATTTAATAGATCAAGAACCTCTGCTTCAATCAATTTATTTATTTTGCTAAAATCCTTGTTAAGTGAAATTTTGATAAATGAATGATGATAATAATTCATGACTAATAACTAGAATGTTAACAAGTCAAGCCAATTTGCGAGTTAAAACTTGAGGCTCGGACTCGATTCGAGGAACAATAGTACGAACCTTTTTTGGCCCAAGCTCAGCTAAAAATTTTAGGTTATACCCGAGCTTTTGGCTCGGGATTTATCAAATCAAGCCGGGTCAACTCATTAATTTTATTAATATAAAACACATGCAGCAACTTAGCTACATATATAGTTGCCTGTAGCTTATGTTTTCTGTAGTCTTTTATTAAAAGGGTCAGCTCATCATGGGCCAAAAATGGCTTGAGCCGACGAGCCACATGAGTTGGCTTGAGCTCAGCCTCAGGCCGACACCCAAAAATGGGGTTGTGCTAGAGCCTCGAGTGGGGTCGGCTCGGACTTTTTTTGGGCCGAGCCATGAGCGGCCCGAACTGGTGAGTCAAATTGACATCCCTACTAATAACATAAATATAATACCTTTTTATTTAATTGCTTGGTTATTGTTAATGATTTATGTAGTTTATTTTGCCGTTATCCCCATCAAATGATATAAAAAATATTGTTAAAATTTTAAAATTCAAAAAAGCATTTGAACACTTGTTTTCTTTATCATCATTCAACTACAATTTCAAAAATAAGGGCTTCATCTGTAATTAAACTATTTAGAAAGAATTAAGCAGGTGACGAAGAAAATCTCTTTCTTATATCACAAGTTAGATAACCAAAGCTTCATGGATTGCAATCATTTCAAAATAATTTGAGGGTGTTGCTGTCAAAGATTGCTTCATAGATCTCCATGATATAACTATTCCTTTATGTGTAAACACATATTCTATTTGTAATTTAACTTTATGTGAATCAAAGAGATTTCCTACATCTACACATCCCACTAAAACAAGTCCCGACTTTTGAGAATAAAATAATTTCAAATCAATACTACCTTTCAGGTAACGAAAAATGTATTCAACAACATTCCAATGTCTTTGAATTGGTGTAGAGCTACATCTTGCAAGGAGATTTACAGAAAGCTATGTCGGATCGAGTGCAATTTACAAGATATGTTAATGCTCTAATTATACTAAGATGTAGTATTTCATGAACAAGAACATTTTCTCCATCTTCAAGTGGATGAAATGGTTAATGAAACAATCATATGTGATGCTAATGGATGTGCATTATTCATATAAAAACATTTTCAAACTTTTTGTATACATAGATAGATGAACAAATAACCATTCTGGAAAATATTCAATCTACAATTCAAGACAAAAATTGTTTTTTTCTCAAATCTCTCTCAAATTATTTTTTCAAATGATTGGCAATTTTGTCGAATTTTTTAGGAGTTCTAATTAAATTTAAATCATCAATATCAACCGCCACAAATTGCAAATTCAATATTTTTTTTCTTTATGAAAATACGTGTGCAGATATATATATATATATATATATATATATATATATATATATATATATATATATA
>NC_036257.1:2407479-2469494 GCF_002742605.1 Olea europaea var. sylvestris | reverse complement strand
ACTAAATAAGCAGTTACTACATCTATAAGGTGCATATCAAGCCTTTGTGACTCAGTTAAACTAATTGAAAATTTAAAAATGATAGTGTTTATTACGAGAGAATATATTTCCTCATAATCAATTCCTTCTTTTTGTGAGAAACATTGAACTACGAGTCGGGTTTTTTAACTTGTAATTCATTATTTTCATTTTTCTTTCTTACAAAAATCCATATGTACCCTATAGTGATTACATTTTCAGGTGTTCGAATTACATGTCCAAATAAGGAATTCAATTCCATATGTATGATTTTTTTTCATTTTGACCAATCATTTCTATTTTGACAGTTTTTAACCGACTGTGGTTCAAGATCCTCATTTTGCATAATATCAGGAATCATGTTAAATGCAAAAATATTTTTTGTTTCCATAATTCATGAGATAATATATAATTTATTGAAATCTCCTTATTTTTGGATACTTGCGATTTTTTAGAAACCATATTTTCAATATTTGATTGATCAATCTTTTCTAATATTACTTATTTTAGTGTTTTTAGTTGGTTTTTCTCTTGTACTTTTCTTTTTCAAGATATAAAGTTTTTTGAACCAGCTAGTCGACCATGCTTCTGACGTATTTGAGATTCATTTGCTACAGTAGATTATCCTGTAACAACATCAATTTTTGTTAGAATATTTTCTGTTGGTATATATGAGTTTGTCACTTTTATTGTGTTAACAAATATATCAAGCAATTGATTTACAACTCTTTGCAAATGAATGATTTTTTTTAACATTTTGCTAACTTGATTGCTGTGGGAATTAAAAGTGAAATAGAGTTTTTTTTACTCCAAAAAATTTTACCTTGTATTTCAAGATGTAGATTTTTCCCTTCCAAAATTGGAAAAGTCATTTCATCAAAATGATAATTTATAAAACGTGCAGTAAATAATCACCTCTTAAAAGTTTAAGATACTTAATAATGAATGGTAAATTAAAACCTACATAAATCTCAAATCTTCATTTGAAACCCATTTTAACACGTTGTTGGGGGGGGGGTGTGAAATAGGGACTTGAACAATAGAACAAAAAATTTGTAGGTGAGAAATATCAGGTTAATGACCAAATGCCAGCTACGAAGGTGAATATTGATAATAGCTAGTTAGTCTAATACGAACTAATGATGCAGCATGTAATATGGCATGACTCCAAACAAAAGCTGTGAGTTTTATTTTCATAAGTAATGATCTAGCAATAAATTGTAGACATTTAATAGACGACTCCGCAAATCATTTTGTGTTTGGACATGCGCAATCGAATATTCAATAACAATTTCAAGTGACATGCAATAATCATCGAATGCATGTGGCCTAAATTCACTAGCATTGTTAAGATGAATATTCTTGATTGAGTAACCGAAAAATTGTGCCCGTAATTTTATGATTTCAACAAGTAGTCTAGCATAAGTTACATTCCTAGTGGAAAGTAGGCAAATGTCTGGCCATCTAATAGAAAAATCAATTAATGCCATAAAATAACGAAATGGTGAACACGATAGGTGTATCGTCCCACATATATCTCCATGAATTCTTTACAAGAATGTTGAAGATTCAAAATTGAACTTTGTAGTCGAAGATCTAATAACTAACTTACCTTGCAAACAAGTTACACATGGATAGTCAAAGGTAAAAGAATCTTTTGGTTTTTTAAAGAATGCCTATGTGACTTTATTATTCGACGCATTATTATAGCTTCTGGATGTGTATGTTGATCATATTAAAGTATAATTTTTTTTTGGATCAACGAACTTTTGGTTCATAATATTATTTGATTCAACCATTTTTATAAATGTATAATACATGTCAGATAGGAGTACATGGAGTTTTTCTTTTGCCTCTTCTTGCAAGATACGAAAGAAGTTATACAAAGATACTCAACATTATTTTCTAACATTGTCTCATCTTGATATCCATTGAAGCGAATATCTTTAAAACTAAACAAATTTATTTTGGATTTGCTAGAGTAAAGTGTATCGTCAATATATAATTTTATATTATTTTACTAAATAATACAAGCTCTTCTAGAGCCTTCAACGAGATTTGATGTACTTGTTATCGTATTAACATTATTTTTTACTAATGTTAAGTTCAAAAAATATTTTGTCTTAAAGAATAATATGTGTTATGTATTGACACTTGGCCGACCCACTGTGCCCACCTCTTCCACCCACGTGACATCTTATTCGAGGCCCCATGTCAGACTAGCCCAAGTGCTGATGCCGAAACTAATATGCCGAAGTGACCTTGTAGCCGAGGCCCTTCCTTTTGAGGCCCAATCTTCTCCGAGATCCTGAGGCTCTAAGCAGCACTCTTCTCTGGAAATCCGATCTTACACAAGGATCCCTCATGATTGATTGATGGGCCCCCATTATAGAGTACAAGTGTCTTGTCTTGTTAATATAGTGACAGGGCTGCCAATTAATAAATATGTAGCGGGCTAGAAAGTCAAATGTGATGCCTATAATTTGACATGCAAACTTACGAAATGAGACCACTTGTACTCCTAATCAAAAGCCACGATCTAAGTTGTAACACTAAAAATACTCCCCATGTATCTCTCACAAGGGTAATGCAAGATTCAACACAAGAACAAATACAACATTCGTTGCATTTTACTCTCTTGCAACATACGTGAATTCATACTCGCATTTTGTAAACATCGATTGGTAATTATTGTACAATCATTATGCAAACATCTAGCCGGATTCCAAACATTCTTGTCCGGCGCATTTGAGTCGCTCCCACGCCCCCTTTTGCTATTATTTCTAGATCGTCTAATGTCTTAGCGTGTTGGACCAGGCTCACGTGTATGCGGGTGGGTCTAGTATCTGTTGGCAACATTTTTGTGGTCAACAGATTGACATCGTCTGTGAGAAACCTTACTATAACCACGAGCAACCGTGTGGAGGAAGCTTATCGAAAAGAATATTTGGGCATCCCCCTTTGAAAAATGATTTGTTCTTGGAAAAGAAGTGGAAGCCCCACAACTTAGCAACAATCTGAGTTTTGGAACAGAAAAAAATGAGTTCAAATGAGGATAAACCCCCTAAGAGGGTAAGAGAAAATGTGGGAATGTCCCATCGGCAGCTGTCCTTGCAGCTTGGCATCGGCCTCGCCACCACCACAGAAGAGGTGGCATGCGGATAGCCCCTCAATTGTCAAGGGAAATGGCCACCATAGCCACAACATGAGGGACATTGCTAGCCAAAACATGGCCATGAAAGACCTCATGGCCCAAATGCAGAGCCAGGGAGGCTTCCTCATTCCTCCCTATGCACCTTAAGAACATTATGACCAAGATGAGGAAGTTCAAAGCCAAAGGGATGTACTGATAGAATACAGCCGAGGCAAGAGCCCCATGGAGAGAAAAGTAGAAGTTGATGTCTCCTCCAATTATGCTGCTGGCCGACCCACTGAGGCTCGGCATAACCAGGACAACTTTTCGCCAGTATATGAGCCGAAACAAAGACCTAGGAGGTCTAATAGCGTCTTTAACAGGATTAGCCCTGCAGAACCGAGGCACAGGCAACAGCAACAACAACAACAACAACAACAACAACAACACAAGCCTCGGAATAGACCACAGCCCCACCTCCAATGTCTCATCAGCCAGAGGAAAGGCATGAGAATGCCCTTCGTGTTGCTCCGCCTAGAAATAGGCGCCAAAGGAGGGAAGAGAAGGCTAAGACCCAAGCTAGACCCTCTCATCAAATACCCAAGTATGAAGCTGAGGAAAATAATGACTCAGATGAGCAGCACGGGTCCTGTGACTTAGACGACGACGATGAAAATCTGCCATTCTTAAGGGAACTAAGAAATGCTCAGGTTTCGAGTCACTATGTGATGCCCAAAATACCAAAGTATGATGGGAGAGGCGACCTGGAGAAACACCTAAGCACTTGTAAAACTCATATGAGCCTTAGAGGCAGCACCCCAGCTGTGAAGTGTAGAGCTTTTCATTTGACACTTAGTGGAGCAGCTGAAATCTGGTATAATCGACTACCACCTGGGAGCATAAGGAGTTGGCTAGAATTCAAGACCACTTTCCTAAAGAAGTTTGCGGTGAGCAAGGAGGGAAAGGCCCCCATCCAGCGCCTTCAAGACATTAGGTACATGGGGAATCCCTGAAAAGTTTTTTATCACGTTTTACCGACGAAATGACGTACTGCATGCAAGTTACCGATCGTAAAGCTTTGTCAGCCCTAAGAGGAGGTCTGAATATGAACACCCTATTCTGGAGGGACGTGTAAAACCAAGATTCTACCACCTATGATGCCCTATTGGAAATGATGAGGTGGGAGATTATAATGAAGAATTAATTGAGCTCCGAAATCGGACCAGTAGAGGCCTCCCACCTCAACAAAGACAGCGTGCCAGGGGACCGACCTCCCACCTGATGGACTATAAGATAAACCCACCTGGTAATGGAAATTTAGGGCAAGCACTTGCCACTGCCACTTTGAACGCAGTCCCAACTTTGGCATAGGAAGATGTCAATCTAACAACTATTGACCCGCAAGCAGAAACTTCACAACAGACCCCCAATAGAGAAAGAGACCGGGGGCGTGGTTCAAGACCTAGGAATAGGCCTAATCAAAACCCCCCGATTATTGTACGTACCACTACTCCTACGGTTATGAAACGTCTGAGCGTCAAGAGTTTGCATACCACAACCAACGGGAAAATCCCTAAGACTGAAAGAATGATTCACCACAGGCAAACAGGCCCCTGCCTAGGAATGACCAGTGACCTAGGCGTGAGGAGGTCGCTCCCCGCCAGCGAGATATCTCCCCCCGTCGAAGAGAACATGGCATAGATAGAACTAGAGAAGGACACATGCATCGCGGGAACCGCCATACACGAGAGGAGGCCCCTATTCACGAGATAGACACCATTTTTGGAAGCCCCTATATGGTAGGAAAGACTCGAAACGCAAAACGAAATTACGTCCAAGAGGCCAAATGCCTCCCACTGACCAGTTATATCGTGGACAGTAGCTCCTGAAGAAACTAAGTACCGCCCATCATCTTCACCCAAGAGGACTCTGAAGGGGTTCACTACCCCCATTGTGATGAACTTGTGGTAAGGGTCTTTGTGGCCTGAAATGGACTCAAGCGAATGCTAGTAGACAATGATAGCTCTGTTAACATCCTGTTCGGATCCACCTTTAACAATATGATCCTGGACCATGAGTTGACGCCCACAACCACTCCTCTATATGGATTTACCGGAGATAGTATCACTTCGAGAGGAAAGATAACATTGGCGGTAGAGATGGGAGAGTCCCCCCAAATCACCATGAACTTCATTGAATTCTTTATTGTAGACAGTCGATCGGCCTACCACGGAGTCTTGGGTAGACCAGCCCTGAAGGAGTTGGGAGCCATCACTTCCATCCACCACTTTTGCATAAGACTTCCAACTGAGAACGGGGTGATAGCAATGAGAGGTGACCAAAGAGGATCTAGAGAGTACTACCTGAGCTCCATCAGAAAGGTCCAGCCCCAAGCGTACATGACATCCTGACTGATATGGATATGATAGACGTCCCAAGTGAGGCCCCTCCAGAACGAGAGGATGTTGACATGATTGACGCATCTCCCGAGCAGGAAGAACTCTCCATGATCGATGAGATCGATCCCCGCGTGATTCAGTACAAACCCCAAGCAACTCCGATTGAAGAACTAGAAAGCTTCCTGGTCAAGCCTTGCGACCCCGTGACGGTGTTGAAAGTGGGCGTAGGCCTGAGCAACGACATAAAAGAAAGATTGAAAGACTTTCTTTACAAGAACCTTGAGTCTTTGCTTGGAGGCATGAGAACATGGTGGGCATAGACCCCAAGGTCAGCTGCCACCACCTAAAAATGGATCCTAAGGTTGCCTCGCACCAACAGAAGAGAAGAGCCCTCAACCTAGAAAGATATGAGGCTCTGAAGGAAGAAGTGCAAAAGCTAATCGAGAATGGCTTCATTAGAGAGGCCATCTACCTGTAGTGGGTCTCCAACCCGGTGCTAGTTAAGAAGCACAATGATAAGTGGAGGGTATGTATTGACTTTACCAATCTCAACAAGGCATGTCCCAAGACAGCTTCCCACTTTCAAGAATTGCTCAATTGGTTGACTCCACAGCCGGGTATGAGCTCCTGAGCTTCATGGATGCCTACTCTGGCTACAACCGAATACCCATGTACCCGTCCGATGAGGAGAACATCTCCTTTATCATTGACAGAGGCCTTTACTGCTACAAGATGATACCCTTTGGGTTAAAAAACACCGGGGCCACCTATAAAAGGCTTGTCAACAAAATGTTTGTAGACCTCATCGGCAAGACAATAGAAGTCTACGTTGACGATATGCTTGTGAAAAGCCTGAAGGTGGACGACCATATGACGCACTTGGATAACACTTTTCGAATGCTCAGGAGGTACAGGATGAAGCTTAACCCCTTCAAATGTGCTTTTGGCGTTACCTCGGTAAGTTCCTGGGATGCATGGTCAACCAAAGAGGAATCGAAGCCAACCCTAAATAGATCAATGCCTTTCTCAAGATGAGATCACCCCAAAAATCCAAGGAAGTCCAAAGCCTAACGGGATGAGTGGCAACCCTTAGCCGCTTTGTCTCCAAGGCCACCGATAAATACTTCCCGTTCTTCAAGGTATTGAAAGTCAGAAAGAAGTTCGAATGGAATGAGGAATGTGAAGAGCCTTCCAGGGCCTGAAAAGGCATCTAGGGCAGGCCCTCCTCCTCTCTAAACCAAAGCCCGATGATATCCTTCAACTACACCTGGCCATCTCCAATGAGGCCATTAGTGCGGTCCTAACCTGAGAAGAAGGAACCACCCAACTTCCCGTATATTACACCAGCAAGGCACTCCTATCTCCAGAAACTCGCTATCCCGATATGGAGAAGCTAACCTTAGACTCGATCATAGCCTCTAGGAAGCGGAGGCCCTACTTCCAAGCACACACCATTCACGTTCTAACCAATTTCCCTTTGAGGCAAGTACTACAAAAGTCGGATGCCTCGAAAAGACTACTGAAATTGGTAATAGAGCTAAGTGAATTTAACATTGTCTTTAAGACAAGGGCAGCCATCAAGGGCCAAGCCTTAGCTGATTTTGTAGCAGAGTTCACCAATGTATCCGAGATGGAAGAGGTTATGGAACCTGTTGAGCCCCCCACGTGGAACTTATTTGTGGATGGTTCGGCTGGAGACACAAGTTCGGGAGCTGGGATAGTCCTTCTCAGCCCGGAAGGTCACAAGCTGAACTCAGCCGTGAGATTCGGATTTAAGGCCACCAACAATGCTGCTGAGTATGAAGCGGTCCTTACGGGCCTTAGATTAGCTAAAGAAATGCAAGTAAGGAGGCTATATATCAATAGTGACACCCAGCTGGTGGTGAACCAAGTGAATGGCAGTTTTTCAGCTAAAGATAAAACCATGGCCTCCTACTTGAAGATGTTGATGAATCTCCTCCCATCTTTTGAAGAATTTGAAATAATGTAGATCTCTTGCCTCGAGAACGCACATGCAGATGCTCTCTCTAAACTCATGAGTAGTAGAGACTCCGAGTTACTTGATATAGTACCAATTGAGCACCTCCCCACGCTGTCTATCGAGGCCTCTGAGGTGATGTAGGTCGAAGGAACCCTTACCTGGATGCAACCAGTCATAGCCTACCTAAAAGACCAAGTCCTGCCTACTGACAAAGATGAGACCTACAAGCTGAGAAGGAGGTCAGCTCATTTCCTCTTTCTTGATGATGTACTCTACAAAAGAAGCTTATCCTCCCCACTTCTTCGTTGCATGGGGGGAGATGAGGCCACTTACATTCTAAGAAAAGTCCACGAAGGTGTTTGCGGCAATCATTCAGGAGGACCAACCTTGGTACAAAAGGTACTGAGGCAAGGGTATGACTGACCCACCTTGAAAAAGGATACGCTTCAGTTCGTACGCAAATGTAACAAGTGCTAACGGTTCTCCTCCATTCAGAGGCAACCCTCGTAGGAGCTAATTACCATCTCTAGCCCATGGCCCTTCTCCAAGTGGGGACATGGATCTAATAGGTCCTGTGCCTAAAGGCAGAAGAGGCGCGAACTTTGCCATTGTCGCCATTGTCTACTTCACAAAGTAGGTTGAGGCCGAACCGCTAACAAAAATCACAGAAGCAAACACCTCCAAGTTCTTTTGGAAGAATATCATATACTAGTTCGAAATTCCCCACTCCATAGTTTCATACAATGAAAGGCAGTTCAACAATAAAAAAGGTTAGGAACCAATGCGACGAACTTGGAATCAAGAAGAACTTCTCAACGCCTCATCATCCTCAAGCCAATGGCCAAGTTAAAGCTGTAAATAAGACGATCAAACATGTCCTTAAAAGAAAATTGGATGCATCAAAGGGAGCTTGGGTTGATGAGCTACCTCAAGTGCTTTAGGTAATTCAAACTACCACTAGAACTCCTACGAGAGAAACTCCTTTCCTCATGGCCTATGGAACCAAAGCCAGGAGCCCAATCGAGGTCGGCTTACCATCACCGCGTTGTCTGCACTTTAGCAAAATATCTAATGATGAGCTATAGAGGTTCAACCTTGACTTCATTGTTGAAAAAAAAGATGACTCCCAACTGAGGCTCGCCGCTTACTAAAGGAAAATGATCAAATACTTCAACTCTAAGGTGAAGAAAAGGTCCTTCCGAATCAATGACCTGGCCCTTAGGAGAGTCTTCCTCTCCTCCAAAGGACTTGGAGAAGGTACCGTGGGTCCAAACTGGGAAGACCCTTACAGAGTTAAATAATAACTCTGACTCGGCACCTACAGAATCGAAGACATGAAGGGCAAGGCACAACCTCGTCCATGGACCATTGAGCATCACAGAATTTACTACCAATAATTGTACTACATCCCTGGAGGATCTTTCCCAGCTTATGCAACTATTTCAGCTTCAATAAAATGTCATTAAATTCATATACGACTCTCGAAGCGTGGGAGCCTCGGAGAAGAGGTCCAGATCCCCACCTCTAGGGTCACCTCACCTGGACTCCGAGGTTCACTCCACATGCCTTCCTTTGGCAAGGTTGAATGCCAATGGAAGAATCCTCTACATGGCTGCACCATCCACCATGTAGGAAAGTGTGAGAGCCTCGGAGGAGAGGTCCAGACCCCCCAACTCTGGGGTCACCTGGCCTGGACTCCGAGGCTCACTCCACATGCCTTCCTTTGGCAAGGCTGAATGCCAATGGGAGAAACCTCTAAATGGCTGCACCATCCACTATGTAGGGAAGCATGAGAGCCTCAGAGACCCCCAACTCTGGGGTCACCTCGCCTGGACTCCGAGGCTCACTCCACATGCCTTCCTTTGGCGAGGTTGAACGCTAATGGGAGAAGCCTCTACATGGCTGCACCATCCATCATGTAGGAAAGCGTGAGAGCCTTGGAGGAGAGGTCCAGACTCCCAACTCTGGGGTCACCTCGCATAAACTCTGAGTCTCACTCCATATGCCTTCCTTTGACGAGGCTGAACGCCAATGGGAGAAGCCTCTACATGGCTGCACCATCCACCATGTAGGGAAGCGTGGAAGCCTTGGAGGAGAGGTCCAAGCCCCCAACTCTGGCGTCACTTCGCATAAACTCCGAGGTTCACTCCACATACCTTCCTTGGGTGAGGCTGAATGCCAACGAGAGAAGCCTCTACATGGTCACACCATCCACCACGTAGGGAAGTGTGGGAGCCTCGAAAGAGAGACCCAGATCCCCAACTCTGGGGTCACCTCGCCTAAACTTCGAGGCTCACTTCATATGCCTCGACATACATAGCTCATCCACCATCACTTTACCTCAATTCAAACTCAATGGAAAGATTTAGACAAATAACCTAAGTGCAATTTGGACATCATGGTTTATCTCAAAGTGATGGAGACTAAGTGCAACCCATTAAGTCATCATTTATATGGCTTGATTGTTAGCTTACCCTGAAGCGACACGTCAAGTTCAGATTGCTAACTCAAACTTGTGCTTGATTATTTTCCGAGGTGCATACACTTGATATTGAAAAGAAAGCAAAACTTGGCAAAACATGGCATTCATTAATGTTGAGTACATTACAAGAAGTGGGCTCAAGGCCAGTACATTGATAGAAAGTGAAAAGGAATCTTACACTAAGCTTCGAATGATGGAGGGAGCACCTCTGCAGCAGGAGCTTTAGCAGTTTGAGCGTCTAGCCCCTCTCCAGTCCTTTCAGCTGCTTCTTCTTCTACTGTTTCCTCAGTTGGGGTTTGAGGTATGTCATCCACAAACTCATACCTAAGTTGAGAGAGGTCATAGCCTGAGTAAAGTTCCTCAACCCTCTCCATCACCTCAGCATAGCTGAAATTCCACCAGTATGCGTTGAAGCTCCGGTCCTCGATGTTGTGGAAATTGGTAATAAACTCTTTAACTGCCTCCTCTCCCGCTACCTTAGCTGCCTCTCTCATCTTGGCCAGTTCATCAACATGTCATTTTATTTGGTCATTCAGGAAAATATATGCTTCCTTGGTCCGAGCAAGCTCAAGGTTTGCTTTTCCAGGGCCTTAGCAGTGATCTTTTGATGATTATTTGACATCTCCACCTTTTTAGTGAGGGAGGCTACCGAACACTGAGACTCATATGCCTCATTCTTCATGGCCTCTATTTGGGTCAAGGTAAATTCCAATTTGGTAGCGTCTTCAACTTTTTAGGCCTTAGTCTCCTCTGCCTCGACCCTCAGCCTCTTCAACTCCTCCTCAACAGAGGTCAGCTTCTTTTCTGAGGACATGGTCCTTGCTTGGAAGTCAGTGAGAACCTCCCTACACTCAATGCGAGGTCAAATGTCCTCGCGCTTTGGCTTATTAGCCCTTGAGAGGTCAACAACGTCACAGGACGAGGCGTGCAACACACATCTATTAGTCCAAAATTTACAAAAACTGGCTGCAGCACCTCGGACCTCTTCAGAAAGAGCCTCCAAAAAAGCAAGGGCAAGCTCTTCTTCACGCCCAGCCAGGAAATTAGGGAATTTTCCATGGGTCCTTACGGGCTTTTACCTTTAATTCAGCCAACCTCGCTGCCTCTTCCGTCGCCTCCTCCACCTTGGTTTTTCGAACCATCTCCACCTTCACTGCCTTCACGGCAGAGTCCATGAGCTTTGCTGGTCAGGAGTCCTTGCTGATTTGGGAAATGGAAGTCCTAAACTTTCTCGAAACCAGCTTCCTCTTCTTCTGGGAGTCCTCAGGGACTTTCTCTTTTCCTCGAGGCTCTCTGTCTTTCTCCTTCGTTGGAGCCTCCTCCTTGGCAGCCCCCAGGTATTGATTTTGGAGAGGTGCTCCACCTTGCCTCTCACCTCTTTTGACCCACTTGAACCGGGTTTCAGAGGCCGAGCTCCAATAGTAGTCGTGGCCTTCATTATGGTGGGCATGTTGGGGACGGGGTACTCCCTCTTCCCGACCTTTTCTGCAACACAAAGGAACGGATCAAAGGTTAACATCAATAAGCAAACTTTTCCATCACAAAGTACAGGTACTTCTTACCCTTGGAAGCCATAAGTCAGAAGTCAAGGAAATAACGACTTCGGTTAATGAGATGATCGAAGTGGCAAAGCTTCAAAGGATGCTTGTAAATGTCCTCTATGACGTCAAACTCCTCTTTGTAGAGCTGGTACCTTGTACTTGAGTGTACAACACATGTGACAACAGTTAGCAAAAAAAAAAAAATTCCAGAAAGCTCAGTAGAATATAAAGTACAGCTTAGGCTGGGGGACTCACGAGCTTCGTAGTATTGGATCGATACCGTGTAAGCCAAGGCTTTGTCCCCAACTATTGCCTGCCAGTTGCCCCGAACCCAAAACCTCAAGTCCTTCCACCCTTAATGGAAGAAGGCAATCTTACTACAAAGGGACATACGACCCCTAGGGAGTAATGTAGTACCACCCCTTCGACTCATCTTTGCCCAAGACTCTAGGCTGGATGAGGATCTGGAAGACATGCAAAGGCATATCCTCCCCCATCAACACTTCCTTCTACAGGAAGTAGGACCCCACCAACAGGCTCTACCCATTCAGCAGAACCTAGGTCGGCAACAACATAAAATTCCTTAGCACTGCTCTAAAGAAGGGGTGCAGAGGAAGACGCATACCCGTCTTAAACAAGTATTCACTGACTGTGACACACTAGGGCCTTGGATAACAAGCCCGTTCATCAGCCTCGAGGACTAACATTTCTATGTAATGAGGCACGTAGTACCTCTCCCTTATCTCGCCAACCTCTTCCGGGTCATATTTGAGGGTATCCTAGACAAACCCCACTCTTCCTCATATTTTATGGGCTCTTCAATCATAGCATAATGTTCGACCTCGGAGTCTCCCTATGAACTGACCCCTCCCCAATCGATGCGACAGTAACTACCCCTTACCCGAAATGGACTCCATATCAGAATAAGTTTGAAAATGGACAAAGATCTCGCAAAATAAGTTATTCTTGCAAGAAATACCTACGCAATCGACTAAGGAAACTGAAGGATGTCTAAAAAATGGGAACGGAGCAAAGCTTCAACGCCGGAATATGATATTTTCAACAAACACAGAATTGCAGAGATAGAAAGGTCACAAAATGGGAGTCTCCTGCTTTTTATACAAGTTCTGGTCGAACACCAGCCATCATATCAAGGCTCATCAAATCTGGGCCCTTCATTGCAGATCGAATCCGAGGCGTAGAATACGAACTGTTTTCAAAATCAACGCCTCCGACCCAAACGTGCTCCCCACGCACCTCTCCAAACGCGTCTCCTTCTAGGAGCCCCAGTTGTAGCCATCATTGCACATTCAATGAAGCAATTGTACGTACCTTGGAAGTCAAAACGGTTCGACTGCCTTTTCTTGGTAACATGCATAAAACATCAAATCATTGGCACAAACATCGAAGACAATCATCTCTTCACAAGCCTCGGTAGGTTTGATCCACTTCACCGCCTCGGCTTCCTCGTCTGCTTCTACGCAATTCGGCCACATCTTCGCAAGCCTCGACAGGTTCGATCCAATTCACCACCTCGGCTTCCTTGTCTGCTTCTACGCAGTTCAGCCACATCTTCGCAAGCCTCGATAGGTTCAATCCAATTCATCGCCTCGGCTTCCTCATCTACTTCTTCGCAGTTCAGCCACATCTTCGCAAGGCTAGGTAGGTTCGATCCAATTCACAGCCTCGAATTCCTCATTCGCTTCTTCACAGTTCAGCCACATCTTCACAAGCCTCGACAGGTTCAATCACCCCTCGGGAGTAATGTCGTACCACCCCTTTGACTCATCTTTGCCGAAGACTCTGGGCTGGGTGAGGGTCTGGAAGACATGCAAAGGCATATCCTCCCCCATCGACACTTCCTTCCACAGGAAGTAAGACCCCACCAACAGGCTCTACCCATTCAGCAAAACCTAGGTCGGCAACAACATAAATTCCTTACCACTACCCTAAAGAAGGGGTGCAGAGGAAGACGCATACCTGCCTTAAACAAGTATTCATTGACTGTGACACATTCGGGCCTCGGATAACAAGCCCGTTCATCAGCCTCGAAGACTAACATTTCTATGTAATGAGGCACGCAGTACCTCTCCCTTATCTCCCCAACCTCTTTTGGGTCATATTTAAGGGTATCCTAGACGCACCCCACTCTTCCTCGTAATTTATGGGCTCCTCGATCATAACATAATGTTTGACCTCGGAGTCCCCCTATGAACTGACCCCTCTCCAAACGACGTGATAGTGACTACCCCCTACCTGAAGTGGACTCCATATCAGAATAAGTTTGAAAATGGACAAAGATAGCAAAACAAGTTATTCTTCCAAGAAATACCTACGCAATTGACTAAGGAAACTGAAGGATGTCGAAAAATGGGGACGGAGCAAAGCTTCAACGTCGGAATATGATATTTTCAACAAACACAGAATTGTAGAGATAGAAAGGTCACAAAATGAGAGTCTCCTACTTTTTATACAAGTTCAGGTCGAACACCAACCATCAGATCAAGGCTCATCAAATCTGGGCCCTTCATTGCAAATCGAATCCGAGGCGTAGAATACGAACTGTTTTCAAAATCAATGCCTCCGACCTAAACGTGCTCCCCACGCACCTCTCCAAACGCGTCTCCTTCTAGAAGCCCCAGCTGTAGCCATCATTGCACATTCAATGAAGCAATCGTATGTGCCTTGGAAGTCAAAACAGTCCGACTGCCTTTTCTTGGTAACATGCATAAAACATCAAATCATTGGCACAAACATCGAAGACAATCATCTCTTCGCAAGCCTCGGTAGGTTCGATCCACTTCACCTCCTCGGCTTCCTCGTCTGCTTCTACGCAATTCAGCCACATCTTCGCAAGCCTCGACAGGTTCGATCCAATTCAATGCCTCGGCTTCCTCGTCTGCTTCTACGCAGTTTAGCCACATCTTCGCAAAGCCTCGACAAGTTCGATCCAATTCACCGCCTCGACTTTCCTCGTCTACTTCTATGCAGTTCAGCCACATCTTCGTAAGGCTAGGTAGGCTAGGTAGGTTCGCAAGGCTAGGCTAGGTAGGTTCGATCTAATTTCTCATCCGCTTCTTCACAGTTCAGCCACATCTTCGCAAGCCTCGACAGGTTCAATCAACTTCACCTGATATGATCAGGAGTCAAGCCCAACAAAGGCAAGTGCGAGATGAGATCTGTTGATAGTCGAAGGCGGACCAACGACGCGATCAAGGACAAAGCAAGTGAAACAAGCGATGGGATTGCTCGTTCAAGAAACCATTGATGGAACCATGTTCGGGACTCAAAATGGAGCAACTTTCATGTTCGGGTCGAAGGTCGAATCAACTTGGATCAATTTGTTATCAAGCGACGAAACTGGAGGCTGAAAATAAGCCTATGCGACCGCACAACAAAAACATCATGCGGTCGCATAGTGGTATACCGAAACTTAAATTGGGATTTTTGTTGAACCATGCGACCACATGGAAATACACCATGCAGCCGCATAGGCCAAAAAATTTGGCGAATTTTTCAATTTTGGCAATTTTCCATATTTTGTTAGATTTTGATTCTTTTCCATATTTTAGAGATTATGCTTGACTTTTGCACTATTTTTATCTAGCTTTTAGGTTTAGTATAAATAGGAGTTTTCATTCAATTGTTAAAAAACCTTTTAACATTATTGATATTAAATTAAAGTGAGACGTATTGTCTTCTCTTCATCGTTCTTCATCGAACAACTTTGAACTTATCAAGTGTTAACTTGTGGTGTTTCAACAACCGGATTTAATTCTTGAATTACGTGATCAAGGGGTCTTTCAAACATCGTTCTTGTTGGGTTTTTTTGTCCGACTTTCTTTTGGGTTAATCCTAAACTTTGGATTAATTTGACTTTCTTGGGTTCATCAATCTCGTTGTGGGTTTCGTAGTCAAAATTCCTACATTGTGTTTGATTTTTGGGATATTCAATTGGGTTCGAGTCTTTCATTCTTCTTTTGAGTCTATTCACATATTCGTGTCAAAACATTCATCTATTCCACTTATTCAAGTCCTTTGAGTCTCATGGTCTTTGATTAATATTTATATATATATATATATATATAAAACAATTGATTTAGTTCACTTGGTTCTTTGAAGTGCTTGGAGGGAGACTTTGAGTGGTAAAAGGCCGAGTGGTGAGTTTAATAGAGGAAAAAAGCCATAGTGAGTGTTTTATGAGTGAAATCTTTGTGAAGCATAAAAAAATTGTGTGATATGATGTCGGAAAGAGAAGGTTCTAATTCAAGCCGAAATGGTAATGACAACAATGTATCGGAGGACATGATAAGGAGGTTTGAAAGGGTACTTGGTGATGTTAGGGAGAAGGTGGATAGGCAAGGGGAATGGATGGCACAAATGGGTACTACAATTGTTAATCTTACCCGGGGATAAGTGGAGATGTCTAATGCTAGGGGGCCGGGTAGGCGTGAATCTAGGAGAGGAAGGCGAGATGAGTATCGTAGTGATGAGGATGATTTTGATGAATATGACATTAATATGGGTCGACCGAGGCATAGGGGCAATAGGATGGAAAGACGGGGTAGGAATAACTTGGGAGATGAAGTAGATGGAAATTTGGGGAGTATTAAAATGACTATTCCGCAATTTAAGGGGAGAATTGATCTGGAAGCATATTTAGAGTGGGAAAGGAAGGTTGAGATGATTTTTTAGTGCTATAATTATTCGGAGGAGAAAAAGGTAAAATTGGCGATGCTTGAATTCATGGATTACGCGATATCTTGGTGGGATCAAGTACTTACATCACGACGTAAGGGTCGGGAAAGGCCAATTAGCACTTGGGATGAGTTGAAGATGTTGATGAGGAAGATGTTTGTTCCGAGTAACTATTATAGGGAAATCCATCAAAAATTGCAAGGTTTGTACCAAGGATCGAAAAGAGTAGAGGATTATCACAAGAAGATGAAAATTCTTATGATTCGGGCTAATGTGGAGGAAGATCGGGAAGCTACCATGGCACGGTTCTTGAATGGGTTAAATCGGGATATTGCAAATATTGTAGAGTTGCAACATTATGTGGAAATCGAGGACATGTTACATGTGGCAATGAAGGTCGAGAGGCAATTGAAGAGGAAGGGGACGTCTAGGCAACCGTTAGGTACTTCGACTCCTAATCCAACATGGAAATCGAAGTGGGATGACAACAACAAAAATGGAGCTGTACCTAGAGGTAAAAATGATTGGCAAAAGGACAAGGATGAAAACGCTAGCAAACCAATATCAAAATCGAAGGTACAACTGTCGCACAATCGGGACATCAAATGTTTTAGGTGTTTGGGAACGGGGCATATTGCTTCTCAATGCCCAAACAAACGGACGATGGTGTTGCGGGATAATGGAGAGATAGTGAGCGATAGTGATGGCGAGTTTGATGACATGCCGACGTTGGAGGGTGTTAATGAAGAAGAAAAAGTTGAAGGATCGATTGGGGATCTACTAGTCACAAGGCGAGCTCTCACTACTCATGTCAAATCGAATGACTTGGAGTTGCAAAGGGAGAACATTTTCCACACTCGATGCCATGTCAACAATATGGTATGTAGTGTTATAATTGATGGTGGTAGTTACACTAATGTAGCTAGCGTATCTCTTGTAGAAAAGTTGGGTTTAACATTGTTGAAACACCCGAGACCTTATATATTGCAATGGTTGAATGAGAGTGGCGAGGTGAGGGTGAATCGAAGAGTGTTAATTAATTTGTCAATTGAGAGTTATAAGGATGAGTTAGTATGTGATGTGGTGCCAATGCAAGCGGGACATATTTTATTGGGGCGACCATGGCAATACGATAGGAAGGCTATGCATGATGGGTACAAAAATCTATATAGTTTCATTAAGGATGGAAGGACCATTACTCTTGTGCCATTAACACCGACGCAAGTCTATGAGGACCAATTAAAATTGAGAAGTGAGGAAGATAGGAGAGCAAAAGAGTTAGAAAAAATGAGAGCAAATAGTGAGTTGGAGAAAAGGGAGAAAATGTTGAGATAGCCTTTAGAGAGAAAAAGAGAGAGCAATCACAAGAGAGGGAGAGAAAAAGAGTGCCCCGAGAGAAGAGAGAAAACACGAGCGAATTTTTTTTACAAAAGAGAGTAATTTGACGAGGACGGTAGTTGAGAGAAAAGAGATGATCTTGTTCGTTTATAAGGAATCACTCCTCAATTTTGAGGAAACTAAGCCACCCCTCCCTAGTTTGGCTAAGTCTTTGTTGCAGGAATTCGACGATATATTTCCGGAGGATGCACTAAGTGGATTGCCGCCTATTCGAGGCATTGAACATCAAATTGACTTCATAACCGGAGCTGTCGTTCTAAATTGACCAGCTTATCGAAGTAATCCCGAGGAGACTAAGGAGCTTCAAAGGCAAATGGAGGAGTTGATGAGCAAAGGATACGTGAGGGAAAGCATGAGTCCTTGTGCGGTACCGATTTTGCTTGTACCAAAAAAGGATGGAACATGGCGAATGTGCGTGGATTGTAGGGCTATCAATAATATAACGGTAAAGTATCGTCACCCTATACCTAGGTTAGATGACATGCTTGATGAATTACATGATGCTTGCATATTTTCTAAAATTGATTTAAAAAGTGGGTATCATCAAATTCGTATGTGGGAGGGTGATGAATGGAAAACGGCTTTTAAAACTAAATATGGTTTATATGAATAGTTGGTTATGCCGTTTGGACTCACAAATGCACCTAGCACTTTTATGCGTTTAATGAATCATGTTTTACGTGCTTTTATAGGAAAATTTGTTGTGGTTTATTTTGACGACATATTAATCTATAGCAAAAATCTAGGAGAGCATTCGGAACATTTAAAATGTGTCCTAATTGTTTTAAGGAAAGAACAACTCTATGCTAATCTTAAGAAATGCATGTTTTGTATGGATAGAGTTATTTTTCTTGGTTTTGTGGTTAGTGCTAATGGAGTAGAAGTAGACGATGAAAAGATAAAAGCTATTAGAGATTGGCCGACACCTAAAAGCATAACGGAAGTTAGGATTTTTCATGGTTTGGCTAGTTTTTATAGGCGATTTGTGAAGGATTTTAGCACTATCAGTGTACCACTCACGGAAGTAGTTAAAAAGAGTGTAGATTTTCATTGAGGTGATGAACAGGAACTTGCATTTAATACTATTAAAGGTAGATTGTGTGAAGCACCTATTTTGGCATTACCTAACTTTGATAAAACATTCGAGATTGAGTGTGATGCATCAGGAATAGGGATTGGAGCAGTTTTAATGCGAGATCGGAGGCCTATTGCATACTTTAGCGAGAAATTGAGTGGAGCTGCTTTAAATTATCCTACATATGACAAAGAACTTTATGCACTTGTTCAAGCTTTGGAGACTTGGCAACATTATCTATGGTCGAAGGAGTTCGTAATACACACCGATCATGAGTTATTAAAGCACTTACGGAGACAAGGTAAATTGAACAAGAGGCATACACGGTGGATGGAATTCATTGAGACTTTTCCATACGTCATTCGGTATAAACAAGGTAAGGAAAATGTGGTGGTGGATGCGTTGTTGTGAAGGTACGTATTGCTAACTACTCTTGATTCTAAGTTACTTGGGTTTGAACATATTAAGGAATTGTATGAAAAAGATGTTAAATTTTTGGATATTTATTTGTCATGCATAAAAGGGGCGGTTGATAGGTTCTTTAAGCATGAGAGGTATTTATTTCGGGAAAATATGTTATGTGTTCCTAATTGTTCTATTCGGGAGTTGTTAGTAAGGGAGGCACATAGTGGTGGAATGATGGGACACTTTGGGGTTCAAAAGACTTTAGATGTATTGAAGGAGTATTTTTATTGGCCTAAGATGAAAAGTGATGTTGAGAGCAAATTTGTAGTCGATCCATAGGTTGTAAAAATGCTAAATCTAAGGTTTTACCACAAGGTTTGTACACACCTTTACCTATACCTAGTGAGCCTTGGGTTGATATCTCGATGGACTTTATTTTGGGTTTACCTAGGACTAAGAGAGGTCGGGATTCTATTTTTGTGGTTGTAGATAGGTTCAGCAAAATGGCACATTTTATACCATGTCACAAAACTGACGATGCCACGAACATTGCTTACTTATTCTTTGAAGAGATTGTGCGTTTACATGGGGTTCCTAGAAGCATAGTGTCGGATCGGGATGTCAAATTTTTGAGTTACTTTTGGAGAGTTTTGTGGGGTAAGTTAGGCACTAAGTTACTATTTTCCACAATTTGTCACCTACAAACGGATGGGCAAATCGAGGTAGTGAATATGACTATGACACAATTGTTACGCACAGTAATCAATAAAAATTTGAAGAGTTGGGAGGAGTGTCTACCATTTGTTGAATTTGCATACAATCGAGCTGTTCACTCTACTACGTCATATTCTCCATTTGAAATTGTATATGGTTTTAATCCACTAACTCCTTTGGATTTAATTCCTTTACCTGTAAATGAACGTGGTAGTTTAGATGGCAAAAAGAAGGCGGAATTGATTAAGTCACTTCATGGAAAGGTAAAAGCGCAAATTGAAAACAAAAGTAAGTTGGTTGCGTCGTAGGCGATCAAAAGTAGAAAGCATGTGACATTCGAGCCAGGAGATTGGCTTTGGGTGCACCTTAGAAAAGAGCGGTTTCCGGAGCAAAGGAAGTCCAAGTTGCAACCAAGAGGCGATGGTTCATTCCAAGTGATCGAAAAGATAAACGACAACGCTTACAAGTTGGACCTTCCAGGTGAGTACAATGTTTCGGCTACTTTTAATGTATCTAATCTCTCTCTGTTTGATACAGGTTCAGATTCGAGGACGAATTCTTTTGAAGAGGGAGGGGATGATATGATCCAAGAGTCGAGCCCGACGAAGGCAAGTGCGAGACGAGACCCGTTGATAGTTGATGGCGGACCAATGACACGATCAAGGGCAAAGCAAGTGAAACAAGTGATGGGATTGCTTGTTCAAGAAACCATTGATGGAACCATGTTCGGGACTCAAAATGGAGCAACTTTCATGTTCGGGTCGAAGGCCGAATCAACTTGGATCAATTTGTTATCAAGCGACGAAACCGGAGGCTGAAAATAAGCCTATGCGACCGCACAGCAAAAACACCATGCGGCCGCATAGTAGCATACTGAAATTTAAATTGAGATTTTTGTTGAACCATGCGACAGCATGGAAATACACCATGCAGCTGGACAGGCCAAAAAATTTGGCGAATTTTTCAATTTTGGCAATTTTCCATATTTTGTTAGATTTTGATTCTTTTCCATATTTTGGAGATTATGCTCGACTTTTGCACGATTTTTACCTAGTTTTTAGGTTTAGTATAAATAGGAGTTTCCATTCAATTGTAAAAAAACCTTTTGACATTCTTAATATTGAATTAAAGTGAGGCGTATTGTCTTCTCTTCATCGTTCTTCATTGAACAACTTCAAACTTATCAAGTGTTAACTTGTGGCATTCAAACAACCAAATTTAATTCTTGGATTGCGTGATCAAGGGGTTTTTCAAGCGTCGTTCTTGTTGGGTTTTTTGGTTCGACTTTCTTTTGGGTTAATCCTAAACTTTGGATTAATTTAGCTTTCTTGGGTTCGTCAATCTCTTTGTGGATTTCGTAGTCAATGTTGCTACGGGGTTCGCATCATCGCCGCCTCGGCTTCTTCATCTGCTTGGCAGTTCAGCCACATCTTTGCAAGTTTCAACAGGTTCGAGACTTCTTCATCACCTTTCCCAATCACAGCACCACCACCACTTTCAACTCCAACCATGATATAAATATCTATACTTGGACTTGGGGATTATTAGTTGAGGTACAAAAAATTCTCTCAATTTTCTACCCCACGCGATTCGCCACAATAAAATTCCACGCATTACATAAATGACCATACTTGGACTTGGAGGACAATTGTTACGTACTGACACTTGGCCGACCCACTGGGCCCATGGCACACATCTTCCTGCCCACGTGACATCTTATCCAAGTCCCCATGCCAGACATGGCCCAAGTGCTGAGCCGAAACTAATATGCCGAAGTGACCTTGTAGCTGAGGCCCTTCCTTTTGAGGCCTAATCTTCTTCGAGGTCCTGAGGCTCTAAGCAGCACTCCTCCCCAGAGATCCGATCTTACACAATGATCCCTCTTGATTGATTGATGGGCCACCCATTATAGAGTGCAAGTGTCTTGTCTTGTCAATATAGTGGCATGACCGCTAATTAATAAATGTGTAGCAAGTTAGGAAGTCAAATGTAATGCCTATAATTTGACATGCAAACTGACGAGATGAGGCCATGTGTACTACTAACCAAAGACCACGATCTAAGTTGTAACACTATAAATACTGCCCATGTATCTTTTATAAGGGTAATGCAAGATTCAACACGAAAACAAATACAACATTCCTTACATTTTACTCTCTTGCAACAAACATGAATTCATACTCGCATTCTATAAACATCGATTGGTAATTATTATACAATTGTTATGCAAACATCTAGCCGGATTCCGAAAGTTCTCGTCCCGCACCTTTGAGTCACTCTCATGCCCCATTTTGCTATTATTTATAGACCGTCCATGTGTCTTAACATGTTGGACCAGGCTCACGTGTGCGCGGGTGGATCCAATATCTGTTGGCAACATTTTTGTGGTCAACAATATGTATAATTATACTATCAATTAAGCAGGTGTCTTGACAACTCATCATCAATAGTTTCAAGAGAAATTATGTTGATAACGTGTTATAAAATAGAGGAAAAAAAAAGAAAAAGAGAGAACTAATTCTTGTACAATCTTACCTCCAATATCCTTACAATAAAGGTCCTATATGCTAGCTGTTTAAGATTGTACAACAATAAACCATTTCAACTGCGTGTTTTGGGTCAACATAATAGATTCCATTCACTATATTTATTGTTTAATTATTAGCATTCATATTAGCAAATCTTGTGTCTCAATGTATGACACTTACTGAAAATTCTAGTGCTTTTGTAGCTATCGCAATGCAAGTAAATGAATTATAATAATGTTGGAGGGTAAATGATGTGAAGGTGTTAAGAAGGTGTCGACCTAAGTGTGGACATTCGTGTCTCCAACCACCAATACGAACACAAACTTTACAATTGCGGCTCAACCACCATTCCACTTTCACATACAACATCTAGAAGTAACAATTTTTTGAAGTTAAATAACATCACGTTTGTTTATCCTCTTTTTATTTCCTAATTAAAATGTCCTCAAAGTGGGTTCTCCACAGCAACTTGAATAAATAATAATAATAATAACAATTGTTTACTCTTATCTCTTTTTCTATCTATATAATATGTGGCATTGCACCTTAGTTTATCCTCTTTATTTTAATTTTATCTGTAAACCAGTTGTAGCAATTCATGTGCTAGAAGAATCTATATATCTTAAAGTTCTCGGACGAGGTTTTTGAACAGAAATCGATACATAGGACTAGAGGATTAAAAACATTTGCATGAAGTTGATGAAGAAGAAGGTAATCCTAATTCCATTTCCAGCACAGGGACATGTTACTCCCATGCTTAAACTAGCTTCAATCCTCCCAACTTTTGGCCTCAAACCAGTGTTGATTGTACATGAATTCATTCACGATCGTATTTCCGCTCAAATCAATGCAAGAGACGGGATTTCGTGCATGTCAATTTCGGATGGCTTACCGGTAGAAATGCCTCGGGATTTCTTTTCGATTGAAAAGGCTATGGAGGATTATATGCCATCGCGTTTAGACGTCGTTATTCGGGAGCTCAACGAGGACGGAGATGGTGGAATTTTGTGTTTCATCGTTGATTTATTGGCATCTTGGGCGATTAATGTTGCTAATAAGTATGGAGTACAAGTTGCTGGATTTTGGCCAGCCATGCATACTACTTATCGATTGATTGCTGCAATTCCTGCTATGGTCCGGACTGGCATCATTTCTGAAAACGGTCAGCTATTTGCTATTTTAAGCTTGTAGTGTTTCATCGTTGATTTATTGGCATCTTGGGCGATTAATGTTGCTAATAAGTATGGAGTACAAGTTGCTGGATTTTGGCCAGCCATGCATACTACTTATCGATTGATTGCTGCAATTCCTGCTATGGTCCGGACTGGCATCATTTCTGAAAACGGTCAGCTATTTGCTATTTTAAGCTTGCCTTTTTTTTTTTTTTTTTTTTTTTTTTTAACGGCAATGTTCCCAACTGAGTTTTTTATGGATTTTTAAAACCTTTCTAAATTTAAATGTCCAAATTAATAATATTCATTAAAATCTACCAACTGAAATTGTAATGAATTTCAATAAAATCTTTGAAAATCTAATTACCTCAATAACTCATGGATTTCATTAATAGAGATTTTTAAAAAAATATTTGAATGGATTTCAAGTTTAAAAAAAAAATACATATAACAAACTCTTTTTGAAATTTCACAATTTTTTATTAAATTCTTATGAATTTTGTGTAAATCTATTAACACAATTAAACTCCTCAATCTTTACTCATTATTTCAATTATTTTGTTATTTTTTTTTTCATTGAATTCTTATATTCAACTTTCTATTAATTAATAGGTCTGGTTTATTCTTCTTCTTCTTCTTCTTCTTCTTCTTCTTCTTCTTGCTTTTGTTGTTGTTGTTGTTGTTGATGATGATGATGATTTATAATGAAATATTTAATTTCATGCTTTGAAATGAGAAAAAAAATTTCGCACTTTTTCTTTATTTATTTATTAAAAATATGATGAAAAAATAAGTTATTTTATGCTATTTCAAAGAATTTTTGGACATGAAATTGTTATAAAAGACAATGTTTTAACTAAAGAAAAGTTTGAAGATAAGAATGACATAAAAAATTGTTAAGGATATAATATTATAATGAACAAAGATTAAAACTTCAAGTACAATTAAAATGTGGTGTAAGAAATAAAATTTGTATTGTGAATATAATTACCCTTCATCACAATCTCATTTGGACATTTGAGAATATCCATTTAGGATACTTTTCCAATGAGATTATCAATTTGAAAGAATATTCTATTACCACATAACTGAGTTTAATTTATAAAGCTTAGATTTTACCACTTACTAAGCCAGGAGTTAAAAATCCCAGTAGCCGGTGTTTGTTAACATTCAATGAATTTTATAATTTTTTTTTTAGTGGCTCATGCATCAGACCCCTAACCGCCACATGTATGACACGTAGGGCGATTGCGTTAGTGAGCGATTTCAAGTAGTATTATTCTTTTTTTAACTCAATAGTTGTTATGTTGTAGTCAAACAAAATTTATATAAATTTATCTGCAGGGTGCCCACTCCATGAAAGTCCAATATGCTTGTATCCGGGCCTACCTACACTGACTACAGACGATCTGCCATGGCTAATTGGTTCTTCAGCAGCAAGAATATCAAGATTCAAATTCTGGTCAAGAACATTGGATAGATCAATTAACCTCAAGTGGCTCCTAATGAATACGTTTCCTGATGAATGCCAAGAAAAACAGTTTATATCGACAGGTGTTCAACAACATATCCAAATTGGACCTCTTAATATCCACTCGACAACAAGAAAGATTAGTCTCAGTTTCTGGCAAGAAGATAAGGATTGCTTAGAATGGTTAAACACTCAGAATTATGGTTCCGTCGTGTACATCTCATTTGGAAGTTGGGTTAGCCCGCTCGAAAAACTAAAGATTAATAACTTAGCAATGGCCCTCGAGGCATCCCGGAGCCAATTCCTTTGGGTTCTAGGTTCCTCGTGGCGCCAAGGGTTACCATCGGGGTATGCTGAGAAAGTGGCGGGACGAGGAAGAATCGTTTCATGGGCACCTCAAACCGAGGTGCTGCGACACGAAGCTGTGGGGTGTTATCTTACACACTGTGGATGGAATTCCATAATGGAGGCTATACAATGCAAGAAACCTCTTTTGTGCTATCCAGTAGCTGGAGATCAGTTTGTGAATTGTGCCTACATTGTTGATGCCTGGCAAATCGGAGTAAAGATTAAAGGGTTTGGAAGAAGGGAATTAGAAGAAGGGTTTAGAAGGTTGATGGAAGACAATGAAATGAACCAAAGAATCTTGAGACTAAATGAGAAGTTATTTGGAAATGAGGGTAGGTCTAAATCCATGGCTAATCTAGCAAACTTTGTTCATGACATCAAGAAATTTGCAGACACTCATTAGATAATTTTCGATAATGGGACCGAGTCACAGCTACAATGTATTGTTTGTGCTCATGTATCAATATGACTATTGTATCGAAATATTGCTAACACAAGAAAGAGAAACCATATTATCTCATCCAAGCCACTCAAGAAATTTATTAATAATAGAAGGAGGTTAATTTCTTGTTAGTTAGAGAGAGGAGGAAAAAAAAGGTAGTTGTTTCATGGGACCCTCTGTTTATATGGGCGTTGATCCCAATTGTCATAGGACTTATGTGAAATTTAACAAACTCCTTACAATGGTGTCGATGTTTCTCGTCCCCCAACCAGCAAATACACATTTTAAGCAATCTGGATATGAAAAGTCATGAATTTTGACTAAGAGCTTATTTGAGCCCCATTAAAATGCTAAGAATATATTTTTAATAGTAGATTGATGGAAAATGGATGATATTTTGGGTTTGAGTGTAATATGTAGTTGAAAAGAAGAGACGGAAAAATATATTTTGTAAAAAATGGGGATCAATCGTGGGCTAAGTAAATGTAGAAATTTGAACTTAAGTACACAAACCAGAATTTTAAGGGACCAATGCATCTTTATTTCTCACTAAAACAAGGAAAAATTTCAAATTTTATTTATGAAGATTACGAAAGATTAGTTGTATGTGCAACATCCAATGCTTTTGCATGATCTTGATCTTGACATGACATTAGAGATAGATTGATTGTACCATTATCAAGTTTCCAGTATCTATAATTCAGAAGTTTAGAATCGTCATAAAATAGAGCAGGTACCCTTCTTCATTTGATGGTACCAGAAAATTTATATTCTTTCCATTCAAGTTTTAAGTTGAAATTCAAAGGGATCAAATCCTTATAAATTCAAAGGACGTGAAATTATACCCCTGTTTGAGCCCCATTTTGTTAAGAAAATATATGCAATATTGATTTTATTGAAAAACGTGTATTAAAAAAGAAGGAAAAATTTTCAATTTACCTGTAAAATTATGTTATAGCAGAAATGTGTGGTTGAAAGGTCAATATAAGCTATCATATGGCTATAGCCGCATGATACAATTTGATAATCAGTCACCATATGTCATAAAAACAATATAAAAATACTGAAAAGTTGATTTGACGTATTTGCTACATCTTGCCAAATCTATCAATACAGAGCATCTTTATACAGAGTATCTTTTGCCCAAGGCAGTATTCATAAAATATGACACTTATAGGAGATGCCAACCACCTCGAAAATTCAATATAGAAGGAGGAAGCATCTTACTTTAGAAGTATTGATTTGGCCTAAGAATTGTTACCTTTGAAGAGCCACTTTAGAGGAATCATATTGCACTAGGAAATGGCCAACCATTTTCCGATGAGGTGCCAACCACCTTGCATAATTGCACAACCACCTTGAAGAGATGTGGAGGAGTGGGGTGGAGTGGAGTGGGACCTTGAGTGCCCTCTTACTTTATCTTTTCTTAGTTGGTTGCCATGTCGTATGGGATGACGTGTAACGATTTTCATATTAAAGTGAGAATTAATTCAAATGTAAGTTTTCATCTAAAAAGTAAGAAAACAAATCCAACAGAAAATTCAATTTTTAATTACGCTGTAAAAAGCGACAAAGAGCCCTAGTGAAAACACCCTATAGAAAAGTTTGGAAGGAAAAACAATATGACTTTACGCGGTGCAGCATATATGCCTATGTCCATGTCCACATCTACGAGATATGAATGATCACCTTAGTAGTTAAACTGTAAAATTTCAAACTTTACTCACTCTCTTAATCTCATTTAACACAAAACTAAGACACTCAGCCCCGCCGAGAATTAAATTTTTAGTAGATTTCGACAAAGTTGATGAAATATGTTGTTGAAATTTTAAAAAGTTGATAAAAATTATGGGTTTAATAAAACGTATGGTTAAAAATGAGTCTGAAGAAATTAAGTTACAAAAAAAAAAATGTAGTCCTAATAGAGGCTTAATAAATACATCTATTTTTTTGCCATTTCTTTTTTCTTTTTCATCCTAATACCTTGTGATGCGCACAAATACCGATCGACCTTGAGCTCAAACACAATAGCCTGACCTCATCCCCCAACTATGCAAAGTCTAAGGTTGAGCTAAATGTTTATATCGGGCCTTAGGAGTTCGGGCCATATTTCATAAGAATGATTCTCTTGTCCTTATCTCACACCTTGTATAAACATTAATCCTACTTCAATTGTAATTCTTCATAATCTTTACCCTCAACCAAACTACTTACCCATCATAGTTTGATTCAAACTGAATCAATTGGTGATAGGATACTTTGAATATAGTACAAACACCTCGAGTGATAAGGATAAGGATTACAGGTGGTCAGATCCTTTTAGAACTCAATTACCAACATCTATACATACAGGACTAGAGTTCATTATTGAGGTATGCTTTTACTTAATTTTTCAGTTTATAGCCTTATGCATATATTCTCTCTCTAACTTAAGCATCAAAGGGACGATGAGGACACACATTGACACCTTTGTTTTAGATACCAAAAGATCTTGTTCGTGCTCATTCTCGATTGTCAAGCTCGAAAATCAACAAATACTATTTTGATATCATTATTGGCATAGTCTATGGGAAACACTTCCCAAAGTCATGGTTAATACACATTCAGGACATCTTCTAGCAAGCTCATCCACCCCTAATCAGCTTCGGCCGAAGATCCTCTAGTTTCGCAGGAAGAATCATCGGGAAAACTAACATCTCCACTAGTGTTTCAGGAGCTCCTAGATTGTTTGAGAAGCTCTGCTAACAAGTTGCGACGCTAAGTTAGTTGTCGAATCAAAAAAATCTGCACCCATGGCCACCGCCATAGGGTGGTCTTATGGCAGATACTTGAGCTTTGGCTTCATGTCCCGATAATGGTTATACCAGAGCCTCGAGCATACCGTACAAGGCCTTGGGTTTGAGATCGATTATGATGGACTCTACTGAACTTGCCAGATCATTCAGGATGGGATCATGACTAGTATGCTTCAGAATAATCAGGCAATAACAGGGTTCATCCCTAACCCCCTTTCATCCTGGAAGTCATATCATACCCTTTGCCGGACAGATTTAAGTATCATTAGGTAAAGAAGTACGATAAGATAGTTGATCCTATCAATCATCTCAATATATATACACATATATCATAAACCTCTTGGTTGCACTTGATGCAGTAATGTGCAAGGATTTTCCTTAGACCCTTACTAATGTAGTTATAGATTAATTTTTCACATTGGAACCCAACCCCGAAGCTTTTTTCTCAGACTTTCTTTGCAGGTAGTTAGTGTTTTAGGAAGACAGCCGCATCACTCATGTAGATGCATTAAAGACCTAAGAAAACTTTGCAACTTCATGACGAGATTTAATAAGGAAACACTTTATATTCCCGATCTTCAATACATAAGAAATTAATGTTCATTTGTAGAATTATAATAGCATTTTTTCAAATTTCTCATTAAGCATCTATGATGGTACAATTCTCAGAGCCCTTTATTCAATACCCCTCCTTATATATGACCAATCTGAGTGGATTTTTTCTTAGTCGAGTCAAATCTACACCGCAGGTTAATCTGTCATTTTTTGGAGCTTTACTTTAATAAACTAATAAGGAGTCACTGTCCCCTATATGATTCAATCTTTTACGTTCACATCTTACCTTTAGATTTTATCGACTTGTATGTTGAATCGCTTATGAGCTCTTTTTCTCGAATCTATGGTTCGAGTAACAAGATTTTGGAAAATCTTCCTTTCCCTCCAATAATTCCACAACTTCCATTTGCACCAATACTCCCTCAATCTCATAACATTCCAAACTTGGAAATTCCTAACATCTTCAATCTACCTTCGATGCCTACACTACCCAATTTTCCTCTCTTCCCATCGTTCGATATTCCCAACATTCCTCTCTTCACACCACCTCCAGTTTTTGTATAAGATTATGGGGTAGGGAGCCTAATAAGTTTGTGGCGTTGGCAGGATCGCCTTAATCAGGAGTCTCGACCTCCTTCCTCTTGTCATCTTCATCTTTGACCTTAGATATTGAAAGCTCAAGCTTGTCCGAGTATTTCTTGACCGACATCAGCTCCTTGACGATAGGCCTCAAGTCCTCAGGTAGCTTGGTTTGCAAAAGAAGTGAGTAAGCCTCAGGCCATAATGGTAGGAGCCTGACCTTTACTGTCCCAGTAGCATCCCAAACTCCTCTGACTTCTTGGAATCCTTTACTACCTGAGCTCGAGCCTTGACCAGTTGATTCTCGAGCCCTTCTTCCATGCATATGTTCGAGCTTGGCCTTTTCAACCTAATTTTTTGCAGCCTCTATTTGATCTCAGGCCTTGTTGGTCTCGATCTTGGTCTAGTCATACTGCACTTCAAGCTCACGAACTCACTTCTTGTTTTGCTCAATCTCCGTATTGAGCCTATCTAGCTTGCGCAAGGCATTTGACCCTTTTAGGGCTAAGCCCTGAGCTATGCTCAACTTCTAGAAGGGAAAAAACAAGATCAACGTTAAATCAAGCATGAAAGATGATAAAAATAAATACTAATAGAGATCGAGATCAAACCTTTAGAGTCAGCAGCTCAAGGGTCTTCACCCAAACAAAGAAAGCCAATCGAAAATGATTTATCATGCCTTAGATAGTTCGTTCAGTCCCAGCAAGTGGAGGGTTCAAAGAAGAGGAACAAGAATTTTTCATGATGTTTGACCTCATCAGCATATTTATTCACAATGATTAGGATCAATGAGCGTTGGGCATATTCTTCCATCGAGTTCAGAGGATGACATTATCATCCAAGTCAACAATCTTCGACATACCCCGAGAAGTGGGAACATGAACATGTAACTTGGAAGCGGGTTGTCGTGGAGGGATTAGGCTTTCGGTCCTTGAGGTCTGCCCAGCCACACTCACAACTTTCTTAGGAGGGACCTCTCTAGCTATCTATTTTCCCTTCGACTGGTAGGTGCCTTAGGCTTCGGGACTTTGGTCTTGTGGTAGACATTTACAAGGAGTTTAGACGAATCGAAAGACAATTCAAATTCTACAAAAAGTAAAAAGCTAGATAATAGCTTGATCTCAAGTTTGGGGTAATACAAAAAATCACACAAGAAGATAAAGATTGTATCATCGAGGTCTCTCATGTTGGCAAGGTCAAGAGTGTCATCCTCGAGTAGATAATCAATTTTTGCTGCAAGAGGGTCCCGATTTACTAACTTCAGTCTATCCATTTCTAAGGCCTTGAGGTATTCTTGAGCCTTGTTGAATCTGTCCTTATCGGGAATGTCCCATTTTGGGCTAAAAGGGTGGTTGAGGTCTTGAGTCTTTTCAAAGAAAAAGAGCTCTTTCCAACCTCGAAGAGAGCTCGAGGTTTCAAGTGTCATAAATCTCCCCTCCGTAGATAAGTACATGAAGCAATTGTACCTTAATGCAAATTTTATGTCAAAAACTATTCTCAATAGATGAAGCCTATGCATCTACATAAGATGAAGAAGTATATCAAGAGCCTTTACCCGTTAGGGTCTAATTGGTTCGGCACATGAAAAAGGAGGTCAAGATGTGGATGAAGAATGGGTGGAGGGGCCACCGCCTTTAGGGTATATCCTTAAAAAAAGTCATCTCACCTACTTGAGCATCTACTACGTCTCAGTTGGTTCGGGGGCCATAACATTACACATAGGCATAGCCCAAAACTCCCTAGTTGTCTTGATAATTATACGTTTTATACTTAGTGAGCTCCATGGGGGTATATCAAGAAAGTCTCATCTTCAGGATGTGAGTTAACAAGTATGGCCATTGGAATGAGAGACATACCTATGTCCTCAATGCTACTAGGGGTCAAGCTCATGAACCACTCGACCCCTTACTACTACCACTCAACATTATACTTCTTAAAAAATAATAAATAACTTATAGCCTCGAACACTTACCTCTTAAAATGGTCGCTCACAAAACCCATTAGCCCCAAACTCGAACTGTTTTTACTGGAAGTTAAGAGTGAAAATGTGAAAAATGAGAGGTGAAAAGGGAGTATTTATGGGGGTCTTAGGAAGGTCAAAGGTTGCTTGATCTCAGCCCTTGAATCCATGCCACATGGGGATCATTTGAGATTGAATGATCGCCTACTATCTTCTCAACACGTGCTTGACTCGTGCCACACATCCAACTGTAGCCCATAAACAACAATAGAATTCAACATTAGGCTGTTGCATCTCACCTCGTAGCTCATGCACGTAACCACTAGCTAGGATTTGGATGCACGGGAGCTTGTGATGTACACGAATACCGATTGACCCCTAGTTCGAACACAGTAGCCTGACCTCATCCCCCAGTTATGCATGGTCTAAGGTCAGCTAGATAGTTTAGATCGGGCCTTACAAGGTGGGGCCATATTTCATAAGAATGATTCCCTTGTCCTTATCTCACACCTTCTAGAAATATTAATCCTACTTTGATTGTAGTTCTTCATAACCTTTACCCTATTTACTCATCATAGTTTGATTCAAAATGAACAGGACATTTTCAATATAGCACAAATACCTCGCATGATAAGGATAAGGATTATAGGTGGTTAGATCCTTTTAGAACTCAATCACCAACATTTATAAATATAGGACCACAATTCATTATTGAGGTAAGCTTTTACTTCAATTTATAGCCTCACACATAAATTTTCTATCTAACTTAAGTGTCAGAGGGGGGACGAGAATATATCTTGATGCCTTTGTTTTAGGTATCAGAAGATCATGTTCGTGCCATTCTCGATTGTCAAGCTCAAGCTCGAAAATCAACAGATACAATTTTTAATAGCATCACCTTGTATACAACTCAACTGTCAATATTCTTTTTGTCAATTGTATTAACCAATTTTTTGTTAAAAGAAAAAAAATAAAAAAATTGCCATAAGGATGAAAAATGTTAAAGTTAAACTTAAATCTAGGTGTGGCCCTCTTATGTTCAACTTATAAAATTTATATGATTTTTCAAGTTGAAGAGCTATTTAGAAATTTGAAGTAACACATATTTGTTACAAAAGATATTTAGATTACTTGATAAAAAGGACAATTTTAGATTGGAGAACAATTATACAAGAACCGAGCTCCACGTACAGGAGCTCGGTTCACAAGGGGGTGTATAGACCCCTCACTGTAGGGGGGTCGGACCCCATAGCAATTAAAAAAAAAGGTGGGGCCCACCCCACCTTCTCTCACATCTGGCAGGGCGTGTGAACCAAGCCTGTACCTCAAGCTTTTTTCATTATACAAATATTCCCTTTTATGAAAGCAACAGGTATTGCGGTCTCAAATGGTGGTCCTGCTAGTGATAGTGACCCATATTCGCAAAATATTAAACCGAACATAGAAAAACGATGTGTAAATTTCATCTATGGTCACTAAACTTTAAAAAATAAATTTCAATTTGAGTCACTAAATTTTTAAATTTATTTCAAGCGAATTATTTAACTTCAATTTATAGTATCAAACTTGCTTACTCTATTACATTCGATCACCAATTGTCCTCCAAGCTGATACAGATTACTTAGTTAACAGTAATATTATAGCCAATGTTCCACGTAATCATTACATGGAACCCTTGTAACGATAATTATAAACTGAAGGTTACGACAAGATTTTTAAATTACATACCTTTATTTTAACATATTTATGATGCAACATAGTGATTACATGGGAGATCCATTGCTTTATTGTCATTTTCGACTGAAAGATTTCATCACTTAGGAAAGTGATGAATTTTTAAATTAAATTAAAGTTGATTGACTCAATTTAAAACTAAATTATCTGTGACTCAAGCGAGAAACAGTTTTTGCTAACTATTTAATGATCATAAAATAAAATAAAAATGCAAAGAAAATATATAAAAATGAAAAATGAGGCAAAATAATTCCCTACAGTCCCCGCGGCAACTTGGCTGTGCGTTTTAAGATTATTTATGGGACCAAAGGAAGAGAAGATGAAGATCTCATCCAGTAAGAATTCACCCATGTGGGCCACCACTATCGAGCCTGACCACTCGATTCTAGCCACGTGGAATTCTTAAAGCTGACGAGTGACGTCCCATTAACGTTATAACTGGAAGACAGCAACATTTGAGGCTGTAGTGTCTGCCGTTGCCTGCAAATTCTTAATCGTGTTATTCTCAGTTGGGTTTTTGCTTTCATTTCCAAGGGTCCCCCCCCCCCACCCCAAATCTCGAGGCAGTTAATTATTTGTAGTTTGAGAATTTTTTGTAAGTTAATTGGACTTTGGGGTATGTATGGTTAGAAGAATAAATTTGTAAGTTTATATTAGTTAATTATTTTTAAATGATTGATTGACTCTGATAAAAATAATCTACTTTTTTCAAACATAAATAGTTTTGTTTGTTTCACTAGGCTGAATTGGATCCATGGATAATCCAATTCCTGGTTGGAGTATTGAGACAGAACTCCCTGTGTCTGATCAGAATAAGTCCTTCGGGTAACACGTATTATCAAGACTTATCTAGTATTGCGTATTAAGTATGCATATTAAGTTCGGGTTTTATCTTGAATTGGAAAATAATTTGTTGGCTAACAATATAGGGTAGATAATGGGCTACTTGAGCTGTTATGGCAAAATGGGCAGGTAGTTTTAAACAGCCAGTCCCATCAAAAACCGGGCTATGGCAACGACGAGTGGAGGGAACGTCGTAAACAAGAACAATTAGAAGCAGTGGAAATCAAAGTGATTTGATTGAAGTTGATGTAACAGATTCATGGATTCATTGTCCTATTGATGAGTCCTTCCAAAAAGAGATCTTTTGGCAATTTGAAGGCAACAAATTTTTGAGTCCAAATCCATTGCCACCTCCAAGTTTCGAAACCGGGCATCAATCGTCCAAGCAGCATCAGAACTCGGGACAAAATGTGTGTCGATTTAGAGGGCAGGGAGAGCATTCTATTATGACGGTGGGATCAAGTCACTGTGGCAGCAATCAAGTCGTAAATGATGTACGTATGAGCCGGGCAGCAGCAGGCAAGAATTACTGTGGAAAATTAAGTCCACAGAGTGAGAGCTTGGAAATAGTGACACTTGAAACAGCTATTACAACATCTTCAGGCGGATCTGGTAGTAGTTTTGGGAAAACAACATGCAATCAGTCTACTGACAATAATTCCCACAAGGAAAAACAGAGATGGAGAAGATACAGAATGCCAAAGTGAGGTATTTACCTTTATCTACCTTTTAAAAGAACCTTGTTAGACTGAGTGAAACCGAATTATACTGTACAGTTATTCCTCGAATGCAGATATATAAAAGGCTTTTTAGGAGGTCGATTTTAGGTGCACTTGAGATCTTGTACTATTCTTCTCGGTCATAGTAAAGATATGTTCTCGGGAGTAGTGACGGATCTAGGAATTTGAGTGAGTTAGGACGAATCCAGGCGAGTGACCATCTAATATATATGGAAAACAAATTTCCAAGGGAGCCAGCACAGGTGGCCACTATGGCTTGCTGGGGGTTGGCTCTGCCCTTGCTCGTGAGTCTAAACCACTATAATTCTCTGTGATGTAGTTTTATATGAAAGAATGATTAGTTTCTAGTTCCGTTCCTTTTGTCTTGAGATAAGAATATAACTTATTACTATTTGAGGAGAAATACATCTGGTAACTATATTTTCAAGATTCAATTTCATATTCAAATTATAGCCATTTTTGTATATATTGTGATTATGCCCAAAGTTTCATGTTAGCTATCAACCTACTACAAACTTCAGTCTTTTCTCGGGCTTGAAACCGGCTGGAAAAAATAAGAGATTGGTTTTTGATCTTGACTAGAATTGAGGGAAGATTGTTTCTCAAAGTGAAAGCTTAATTACTATACAGGCTATTGAATTGGAGTCCGCTGAAGGAAAAAAATCGTCGCAAAAATCTGCTACCACTCGTAAGAGCCGTGCATCAAAAGTGCATAACCTGTCTGAGAGGGTAAGAATCGAGGATTTCACCAGTAAAATAGAGTTTTACTAAAAGAATCTCTATTGACTCTTTCAGTAATCTTTTTGCATTACTTACACAGAGGAGGAGGGACAGGATCAATCAGAAGATGAGAGCATTACAAGAGCTTATACCTCACTCTAACAAGGTAAACATCATCTAGCCTCTCAGGCTCAATAATGAGAAGAAAACTTGTCCTCAGACGTATAGGGTTTCGGGGCATTTTTGTTCACTCGGACAAAAATGAACATCATAATGTACAAAATTTTAACTTCTTTTTCCTTTTTAATGTGTTTAGTACCATTCAATACTCTCGACTGAACGTCGGTAGCGGTCTATCTACATCAACAGATCTTTCATGATTTTAAGCCCGTGTTTGAGCCACATTCTTGTCTAAAAATGCATTTTTGAATAGTGTATTGATGAAAATATATGATTAAAAAATAAAGAAAAATCATGAATATGCGTATAATATTATTTTATTGAAGAAACTCAGGAGAACATAGGTAGGTAACAATAACCACAAAAAGTTGCAGCTGAGAGTGGCCACCGCGTTTCCGGGTCCTTTTCTTTTAATGCTTCAACCCAAAGCAATGTGTGGTTGAAGTTGGGTCAAATCACTGTTGAAAAACCTATTTTTATGAAAAAATGGGCTCAAACTAGGGCTAACTTTGTTTCCGTATTTGCAGTCAGATAAAGCATCCATGTTAGATGAGGCAATTGAATACATAAAGTCTCTGCAGTTACAAGTTCAGGTATGGATTAATATCATACGTGGGGCATAAATTTCATACTTTGAGTGAAATCTCAATTCGATTATTAAATTTAAGTTTAGTTTCAAATTTCATCACTCTATATATTCTGTCACCCATCATCCCCCAAAGTGATATAAATTACTTCGTTGACAACCATACCGCAACTGATCTTCTACTTTATAGCTAGATGGAATTCTAGAAATGAAGATGGTAAAATGAGGGTGACGATAATGTCTTAAATTAAAATGTTAAAAGGTGTTTTTTGACACTTTCATTCATGCCGTCTTGGTAAATTGGCATGACACGCAATGAATAAGAGAAAATCCATTGTGTTATGATCTCCAATTAAGTAATTGATGGTATGGAAAATTTTGAAAATGGATTGAAATTCGATGACTCAATTTAATCTAAAATCACAATTGAGACAAATTAAAGTTAAGTAAACCAATTAAGATTGTGATAGAAGTTCAATGACTAGAGATGAACTTAACCGTAAATCATTTACTTATTCTTACAGTAAGAAAAGAGTTACAAAGACTAAAAATAAATAACCGAGATGTAGATATTTATGTTAACAGATGATGTGGATGGGAAATGGCATGGCACCAATGATATTTCCCTGTCTGTAACGATACATTTCAAGAATGGGAATGGGGATTGTTCCTTCAATCCATAATGTCCCTATGCATTTACTGAGGATTCCAATGCAAGTTGATCAACAAATCACTATGCAAAATCAGGCTGCAGTTCATCAAACCCTGTGTTGAATTTAGCTAATTATCAGAACCGAACACAAAATCCCATATTTCATGATCAATATGTTAACTCCATGACCTTCCATCCACTCCAAAATTCCTCCCATGTAATTTCCTCTCCGTATCCCATTGTTACGAGTCATCTAATTGACATTATTTCTTGTTTTCTAAGGTTCGTAAAAACAATTTGATGCATATTTAATCATGGATAATCTTCACGATTTATGAAGTCGCGATTAATTATGACTTAAATTTTTATTTACTTTTTTAGCTGAACCAAACATGGGCATAGTTATATCTAGTAATATATACCAAATATTAACTTAGGCCACATTTGGTAAAGATTAAAATTTAGATTTTAATTTAAGTTTAAGTTAATAATTAATTTTAACTACATATCTCGTGGGATCTACAATTTTTTAATTATACATTTTATTAAATTTTATCAAAAATTACTAAGTGTCTGTTTGAGGCCCATTTTGGATTAAGAATACATTTTGAAATGGTAGATTGATGGAGAATGTGTAGTTAAAAAATAAGGAAAAAATTTGAATTTATGTGTAATATTAACTTATTCAAGAATGTGTGGTTAAAAAAAGAGAGAAAAAATGTAATATAAAAATAATAGGGATCAAACAAGAAACTTGGAAACTTAGAATTAGCCACAAATTTTATCCCATTTTTTTGACATTTTCTACTTAAATTGTATTACTCTTATCTTTTGAATAAATGCCCTTTTAAGTTTTTTGTGTAGTGACCAAAAATAAAAACAACATTTAGGTTGGTATATTCTTTTTCGTCTTGTGGTACATTAGATTTAACCCCACTCCGAAGAGAAGAATGAAAGACAAAATGAAATCTAGACCTTTTACTTGTCTCGTTCTAACTACTTCTTTGCAGCCTATGAACATGTTCAACTTTGTGTCCCACACATCACAGCAGAACTACATGCAACCACCATCTGCTGATGGCAATGGATCAACTGGATAATCAAGAGTGACAGAGCTAGAATTTTCACATAGGATGACTCTGATAATAATGCTCCTAGTTGGTGGTAATGATTCATTCATCATATGGAATTTAAGCAGAAAATAGGATATATATTTTAGGTGCTCTTTCTTTTCTCAAAGTGCTCCAAGATTTCAGAGCTCTAGATGAAGTTCTCATGTTCAAGAATGTGGGGCTTTAAATGTTATTAATTATTGATCCAAAATATTGTTGAGAACTTTTTATGTCATAGACATCACTCAAATGTTTATCATACAGACATTAAATTTTTGATGTGATATGTTCGGTAAAATTTAACAAACATACAGGGATCGTTAACTTGTAATAAAATTGATGAGTAAAGAGTTATCTTTTTATAGGGAATAAATTTAAATCAAGTTTACTAGTTATGTATGGAAGTCAAAATATGTAACACAAAAGGGAGTTTAATTTGATTTATGTTAAATTAATCTAAGAAAGGTATAAATATGTGGTTTTATTAATCTATGGATAATTGTAGTGGAATTCGAATCCATCAATTGTTATCTATTTCAATTCTCCATTATGTGATTTAATCATATTTATGCGTTCTTGACAATCGATAAAGTAATGTATTTAACTTTCTTTTTCAAGATAAATTAATCTATTTTAACTATGACTCAAGTCTATTCCTAGCCCAAATTCAAATAATTAGAATGCATTAGATTTTAAATTATCAATATAATTTCACTCGTGATAAATGTTATTTTTGACATCTATTGCACATGTCAATTTTATCGTATTCTAACTTATTGTGAGTTTTTCAATATTACAACAAACAACTAATTATTTAATTAGTGATCAAGCAATTAAATAATACAATGGGTATATAAAATTAATCAAGAAACATAAAAAATAAAATAAACTACTAGTTTAATTTAAAATAAATAAAGCAATTGCAACAATCTTTATCCAATACAAACACAGATCTAGCTTAGCATTCTTTTAAATAAATTATAGAAACAATAATGAAAAATCTTCACCCGGATCATCAAATAATACAAGAAATATTGATTTTCAATTCCAAAGTTGAATTATTCAAAATCTTGATGTAATTGGCTTCAATTTGTTATTAGGGTTTGATCTGTTCTCCTCAAAGTAGTGAATTAGACTCTTGTTCTTCATGAATATGATGTATTAATAAGAGCCACGAAATATGCCAAAATTACTTCCAATTTGGGTTCGAAAAGAGTTTGAATCACAAAAGGAAACGTTGATACATTTGCGAAAATAGCCCACACACACATAGTATTGAGCCAAATGGCTCTTGGTGATGTGAATCCGGATAACTAGATCGCTATTAAACCCACAAAGAATGATACAAACCCTAAGAAAGCTAGAAAAACCAAATTATATGGAATTTGATCCAAAAATTAGTGAACCAAACAACAATTACAATCACACGGATATATTGACCTTTTGATTACACAATTAAAAAAATCAAACCCGGAATTAAAAGATTGACCCGAAGGATTAAATGAACCAAAAACCAAAGCAATTACTAGAACACCTTGACCTCGTGATTGCACAACACACGAATCACACGTTGAATGGTGAACACCACGAGAAATTATCCCGATAAGTTCGATAATTGTTCGCGAAGAACAAGAAAGGAAGCAACCTTGCCTCTGATTAATTCAAAATATCAAAAGTTCTACAATGAATGAAAATAAACCCTACTTATATCAAGTCCTCAAAATCCTAATTTTAAATGAAAAATTCGTGCAAAATATTAAAGAAGATACTAAAAGATTAGGAGTCTAAATAAAATAGGAAACTTGTGGAAATTGCATCACTGACGCCCAACTTAGCTCAAATTTTGGTCTCGACCCTTCATCCATAATTAGTAAGTTCTCGATCACTTTGGGCTTCTTCCAGATCACATCAGACCCTCCATCTTCGAAAGGATTCGTCCTCAAATCCACGCCTGGTTTAGAGATTATTCTTCTTCCATCTACTTGTCCACTATCCAACAATTGATTGAACCCTCTGCACTCCGCATTGCCGTGATTGAATGCTTCCTCTTCGAAGTCCCACCAATGCTCTAATTGTTGTACATCAACTGGATATTCAAAGGGTGGTTTCTTCTTCATAAAGTTCTCATGCAGCAAATATTCATAGTCCTGCAACAAAAAATTATGCAAACTGGGGAGGGATATGTTGGCCTTCACCCACTCACTTCCACCACCAAGTCCACTCTTCTTGGCATATAAGCTCCCTTTTTGTTTTTCTTTCATTTTTCTCCCATCGCCTTTTAGTTTCACCTAATCATCATAAACTTGTTGTGGTGTCAAAGGTACAAGTGTAATGGTTTTCCCACCCATGTCAAAACTGTACATATTTCTAAACCCATTATACTTCACCTTCCTATTGTATTGTCAAGGCCTACCCAACAATAGATGTCCCGCATCCATAGGCACAACATCACACTACACTTCATCCTTATATCTTCCAATTCACAAATTAACCAACACCCTCCTATTAACATTAACTTCTCCTTTATCATCTAACCACTGCAATTTATAGGGTTTAGGGTATTTTGTCATCCCCAGTCCTAATCTTTTAACAAGTGTGTAGCTAGCTATATTAGTGCAACTACCTCCATCGATAATCAAGTTGTATACCTTATTATTGACGTGACACCGTGTATGGAAGATATTCTCCCGCTGCTCCTCTCCATCAACCTTAATTTGTGCGTTGAGTGCACGTATCAAGATAAGTGCTTCCCCTTCTACCGGATACTCTACTACTTCACCATCACTAACATCTTCCATCTTGGGCATGTCATCTTCATCACTATCACTCACCACTTCTCCACTGTCTTTCAAGGTCATGGCTCGTTTGTTTGGATACTGAGAAGCAATATGTCCTGTTCCCAGGCACTTGAAGCTTTTGATGTCCCGACTCCTAGAGTGGTGTGGTTCCGCCTTGGGTGCAGCCTTGCTAGCATTGTCATCCTTTCCCCTAGGTGGTTCAATTTTATTGTTGACAATAGCCCCATCAACATTCTCTTCATCCTACATAGACCTCCAAGATGAATTAAGCCCCCGTTGATTCCTTGCTCCCCCTCTTCTCTTCAGCTGCCTCTCAACCATCATTACCACATGCAGCTTATCCTCTAATTCCACATAATGCTGCAATCCAACAACATTGGCGATGTCCATATTCAATCCATTCAAAAACCTTACCATGGTTGCTTGCCGATCCTCCTCCACATTAGCCTGAATCATCAAAATTTCCATCTCCTTGTGGTAATCCTCCACACTCCTCTATCCCTGGTACAACCCCTGCAACCTTTGATGAAACTTCATATAATAGTGACCCGATATAAATCTCTTCCTCATAACTGCCTTCAACTCATCCCATGTGCTTATCAGCCTCTCCCTATTCCTTCGCCATGAAGTGACCACCTGATCCCACCAAGTGATGGCGTAATCAGTGACTCCAAGACTGCAAGCTTTACTTTCTTCTCCTTCGAATAGTAATGGCAGTCAAAGATCAACTCCACCTTCTTCTCCCATTCCAAGTAAGCCTCGGGATCACTCTTATCCCTGAATTGTGGAATCGTCATCTTTATGTTACCTCAATTGCCATCCACGTCAACTCCATAGTTATTCCTACCCCTTCGTTCAAACCAAGCCCCTCTACGCCTCACTCTACCCATGTTAGCCTCATCATCAAATTCTCCTCCATATTCATTCTCATCCAGCTCACTACCAATATCATATGCTTCCCATTCCATTCTAGACTTCTGCCTACTCGACCTCCTAGCTTGAGGTACATTCAGCCATTGACCCCGATTAAGAGTTGTAACCGTCGTATCAAGCCTGTCCAACCTATTTTCCAATCTATTTTTCATATTTATCATCATCTACTCAAACTAATGTATTAAGTCATCCTGCATGTTGGTTTGATTACCGTTTCGGCTAGAATTCAATCCTTCCCTGTTAGACATTGCTCACAATTTTCTACCTCACCAAAAATTTCACTCGAAAATTCACTCAATTTTAGGCTTTTACCCTCAATCGAACTCACCACTCAACCTTTTACCACTCAAGCTTCCAATCAATGTCACAAGAACAAATCCCGAACTCAATCTAATTGATTCTTGTGGAAGTCCAATTCAATTGTGTGATATTTGATGATCAAGAAGTTAAAGGACTAGGGAATTAGATTGAATTTTTGGAGGGACTAAAACAAATTTTTTTTTTTTGCTTGAACAGTACCTACGATATGGTTGAACAGCACGTGAACATTTTTTTTTTTTTTTGCAAAAATACAAAACAATTAAACTACTAAAATCTTTTAGATATAGGACTCAAAACTAAAGGAAAAAAACGAAGAAAAAAACCTAAACAAAGACTCCAAAACAAAAAAAAACAAAGGGATATAACTTTGATTCTGGTGCCTTGGTACTAATACCACTTGATGTGAACTTGGATTGCTGATCGCTACTAAACCGACAAAGAATGACACAAGCCCCAAAAAGCCAGAAAAACCGAAGTTTATGGAATTTGACCCAAAAATTAGTGAACCAAACAACCAATACAATTACATGGATATATTGACCTTTTGATCACACAATTAAAGAAATTAAACCCGAAACTTAAAGATTGACCTGAAGGATTAAATGAACCAGAAACCAAAGCAATTACTAGAATACCTTGTCACCATGATTGCACAACCCACGAATCGCACTTTGATTGGTGAACGCCACGAGAAATTATCCCGATAAGTTCGATAATTGTTCACAAAGAACAAGAAAGGAAGCAACCTTGCCTCTGATTAATTCAAAATATCAAAAGTTCTACAATGAATGAAAATAAACCCTATTTATATCAAGTCCTCAAAACCCTAATTTTAAATGAAAATTTCGTACAAAATATTAAAGAAGATACTAAAAGATTAGAAGTCTAAATAAAATAGGAAACTTACGAAAATTGCATCACTTGTCCCCAACTTAGCTCAAATTTTGGTCTCGACCCTTCATCCATAATTAGTAAACTCTCAATCACTTTGGGCTTCTTCCAGATCACATCAGACCCTCCATCTTCGAGAGGATTCGTCCTCAAATCCGTGCCTGGTTCAGAGACTGTTCTTCTTCCATCTACTTGTCCACTATCCAACAATTAATTGAACCCTCTGCACTCCGCATTGCCGTGATTGAATGCATCCTCTTGGAAGACCCACCAATGCTCTAATTGTTGTACATCAACTGGATATTCAAAGGGTGATTTCTTCTTCATAAAGTCCTCATGCAGCAAATATTCATAGTCCTGCAACAAAAAATTATGCAAATTGGGGAGGGATATGTTGGCCTTCACCCACTCACTTCCACCACCAAGTCCACTCTTCTTGGCATATAAGCTCCCTTTTTGTTTTTCTTTCATTTTTCTCCCATCGCCTTTTAGTTTCACCTAATCATCATAAACTTGTTGTGGTGTCAAAGGTACAAGTGTAATGGTTTTCCCACCCATGTCAAAACTGTACATATTTCTAAACCCATTATACTTCACCTTCCTATTGTATTGTCAAGGCCTACCCAACAATAGATGTCCCGCATCCATAGGCACAACATCACACTACACTTCATCCTTATATCTTCCAATTCACAAATTAACCAACACCCTCCTATTAACATTAACTTCTCCTTTATCATCTAACCACTACAATTTATAGGGTTCAGGGTGTTTTGTCATCCCCGGTCCTAATTGATTTGTGAGAAAATTTCGGCTATATTTTACTCATTTGACTTTAAATTGCATCCAATTGATCATATGTGATCTTCAATCATCGATTTATGGTTCAAATCAACTATTAAATTTTTACACTTTGATCGTCAAACTTTGAATTTCTTTCATTTTTGCCTCATTTATTCCAATTCCACCAATTTATATTGAGTTTTATTTAAGAAATAAAATTAACATCTACTTAAGTGTATTAATAAACTTAACATGATATGTCGCAAGAAAAAAATTGATTATTTGAATATAAAAAAAATATTCACTTAGAATAAATAAGTTCTTTTTAATACCTTGTGTAATTAAACATGCGCAATAGAATATAAATACACTTATCATGAATACACTTGTCATGATATGTCGCGGTAAAAAATAGATTATTTGAATATAAAAAAAAAAATTATTCACTTGGAATAAATAAGTACTTTTTAATACCTTATGTAATTAAACATGCGTAGTAGAATATAAACACACTTATCATGAATGATATCTTTCAAATAATTGCGCGTTTATCTGTAAATGCATTTTTATTCATTTTTCTCATCATAGCACTAGGGTTCACGGGACACCTAAAACCCAAAGCAACATGATCCAAGAAGATTCTAAAAACTTGTGGAAGAATGCACACTCAAAGATCAAACTTGTCATCCGAAAAAATCCACGTGTAAGGAATAAAACTGAAGAGCAAGAAGAGAAATCAGCAATCCAAATGCTCGAAACTCATATTAAAATGCTCTTCAAGTCTTATAGCTTGTTTTGGAAATGTTCATAAATAGTTTTGTTAATAAATAGATAGAAATCTATGATAGATAAATTTAGTTATTGTGAATCTCACCAAATATGGGGATAAAAACTAATTGATCCATTTTTTAATTTTGTAAAACATTCCAAGCATATACTTAGATTACCAAAGTGAACTTCTCAAAACAAAACACCAAAATTATATTGACCACACAACTGAAAGAAGCTTAGGAACATGGAATTTGCATGGAAAGAAAATAAATTATTGTATGGAAATTATTAATCAAATGTGTTTGATATATTTATTTTTTAACCTAGAAAATATTATACTTATCTATTTTTTATTGATGGGTAGATGAGAGAGAAGAAATAGATAAAAGAGAGTGGATTCCTGGAAAATAAAATTCTATATCCCAAAAGAAAATATTTTTCCTTAATTTTGAGGAAAATATTTTTCCAAAGTTAATAATTAATTTTAATCACAAATTTTATGAAACTTATATTTTTTATTAATTTTTAGTAATAATTTTATTAAAATTTTATCAAATTCTATTATAACATTTTTCAAAAGCCATGTCTAACAACCTTTATAAAATATGAAAATAATATGAAAAGTTGAGAGTATCTCTAAGAGGCTCTTAAATATAAAATGCCCTCTATTTTAAAAAGTGAATTTTTAAAATTATACTCTATGATACTCTTTAACTCAACATTTTAAAATAGAAAATGAGTTTGCTTTCCAAATTTGGAGAACCAAGCTCATTCTCTATAATTAATTGCATTCAAATTATTTCAATTTTTAATGGAGAAAAATAAAATAATTTGAAGGAAAGCTAGTGAAATTAAAAGATAGGGAAAAATAATTAATTTTTTTTTGAAAGGAGTAAAATTAAATGTTAAATATAAAAAGCATGTTACAGTAGTTAAAATTTGTTTTTTTTTCTAAATTATCATATTTTATCTAAATTACAAAATATACTCTTTAAAAATAGAGACTCGCTTGGAGATGCTCTAAATTTACAAACATCTTTGTGTAACTTTGATGAGAATGCTCATATCTCAATGTAAGAATTAAGAATCATGGAATCACGAATTGTTTTTCATAGGAAACTAAACTCGTGAAGCTTTCCAATTATATAATAGTTACATGTGTGAGCTGCAACATTAGGAGAAAAAGAAACAATTTAATCTACGAAATTTTCTCTAAAGAATCGAACATAAATTATACTCATTGGTATTCGTGTCCCAAGATATTCATCCAAATTTGAGAACCATTCTCAAGCAAAAGAATCCAAGAGATCCACCAATAGCTTGAATGCCTAGTTGACATGATCATACATACATCTACCATCAATGACAAACCCCATACCAAAATATCCAAGAGGTCCACCAAGTCAAGGCCATTCAATTCGACTCAAAGTTATTTCAAAATAGAAATCAATTTGCTAGTTCATGTGCATCATACTCCAATGTCTAAATCTCGTACACATCGCACATTAGAAGTGGAGCATTAGTTGTGGGATAACCACAAAGCTTCATTCATTTTCTATCTAGTACTATGCACCTATTCACCCATCAAAATTCATTTTCCATTCTTGTTATTCGTCGTCATATAATTATATAATTTCTCTTCCGATCCTGATTTGAACATCAAAGAGAGTACACACTGGAGCAATCAGAAAACTCTTAAATGACACGGAAGGAGTAATATTAGGTACCAAAATTATCTCCAAGAAAGCCTATTTTTTCATTATTACTTTTTATAGACAACTTTCTATAATTAAAAGTTGTATATATCTTAGAAGGCTTATCCATATTCTATTATTGATACCCCACTATATAGATAACCTCCTAAAGTGTAGTAAATGCATGCATATTTTCGTTGATATTGTCTGTCCCATTAAAATTGGGTCCATGCAATGCAAGTTGTGATTGAGACCAGTAGTGGTCGAGTACTGAGGAGAAAGTCTAATTGGGATCCACCGAGACTTGAGATAAATGGATTTTGGGGACAAACGAATAATTGAAGTAATGGATTAAATTTCCCGTATATTCAGGAACTTTTATTCACGTTCTTCAACTTTAAGCTCCTTTTTTAACTTCATTATTTAAAATTTATTTTTCATCAAATTCATTTTCAATCATATAATCTTCCAATAAATAATTTTATACGTAAACTAGAAATTTTTCTTACTTTCTAATTACACATTCTAGAAAAAATCTCTACCACAAAATCTATTTTTACAGAAATTGGAAATGAGCTCAAACGATTATTTGTCTTTTGTTTTGTTACCTAATTTCTATCAACCCCAAAACAAACAAACAATAACAAGAAAAAATGACCATAACAAACTAACTTATCTCATGACTACGAGAAAGAAAAGGTGGCAGGGGAAGAAATATTGAAAGAGGTGTTGTCGGAAATTCGACTAACGCAATCAAAAGAAGAAATAAAATAAGCAGAAAAATAGACAGTAAATGAAGCGAGGTATGCCAATAAAGTAAGCAAATCTCCTTAAGACAGATTTCGCCCCCCAATGAAGTGCAAACGGGATTATGGACGTCTGTCTCCCAAGATACAACGCTCCTTCCAAAGTCGATACTGCACAATACCAACCTTGTCGGTCGAACCAATGAATGATCGTACTTGAACGGAATAACGACGGAAGTATAAGAGATTTTTTACGAGCAGAATATGGAGATAGAAGAATTTAGAAATCAATTGAATTCGTAATTGATTTGGTGTGTCAAAAAACGAATATGGGGGTCCCTATTTATAGAGATTGAAGTGTCTCATGGAACAGGTGTGTGACATTTCAGGAACTGGTGCACCACTTGGTCTGATTCGTCTTAGCCATTGGATCGCACTATTTTTATGATCTGACGGCCCAGATTGAACCATGAAGTGAAGTGTCCATTCATCATGCCTATTCACCAATTTCTGAATAGTCACAGCCATACGGATGCCACGCGTACACCTAACCGCCATGCAGGACGAAGGGACGCGACCTACCACTCGTGCGCCACCTAGAATGCCAACTCATCGAACCACGAGTCCATTTCCGAAAACTATAAGGCTCCCCAGCTCCTCGCGACGATGCGTACGTGCCAAGTGCGCCTCTAAAGCGCCCAATGCGTACTTTGCGACGTGCGCGTGCGCGTGCGCGTGCCGGGACCGGGACCGGGTCCGGGTCCGGGTCCGGGTCCGGGGAATGGTGCTAGTGGTGCGAAGCACCACTCTAGTGGTGACTAGCCTTTGGCTAGTTTGCTAGCCTTTGGCTAGCTAAAGTTAGCCAAGTGGTAGGTAACATATTAAATTATATATTATTTACACAACCCACTATATAAACAAGACTATTTTCTTGTAAACTTTCGATGTGGGACTCCTTTCCATATAAAAACCACTTAAAATGGGCTTGTCAACATATGGGCCTATATTGGAGACTTTTCCAATTCACTTAAATTAATTGCAATGACCCATATCATTAAATATTACATTTAATATTTTAAACCCAAATCAAACCCAAATCAAATTCAATTAATTCCAACAAGAGGTAATGTTGGAGAAAAACTATATTTTCAGCTTGATGATTTACACTACAGCTCATATGTATATATACATGTTTAGCAGTAAATGAGTCCTTAAATTTAAGATTTACAGTCAACAATTGGACGTGATTCTAGGCTGCTCTTCTGTTGGAGTTCCTTGCAATCAGGCAAGTAATCTGTTGGAGATGATTGAGGCAAGTAATCTGCTGGAGATGATTGAGGCAAGTAATCTGCTGATTGTAAGAAGTCTGGTTGAGAAGACTGGGGCTGTTGATTGGTATTTTCCTTAATACCCGCCCGCAAGCTGATAGGAGGTGAGCTAACCAGCAGCTTGGACTGAAGATGTAAAAATCGTGGTGCACTATGGCCCTTGGTGAAAAGATCTGCTACTTGGTGCTCGTAGGAATAAATTTAATTAAAATATCTTCATTAACAACTTTATCTCATACAAAGTGATAATCAATCTCAATGTGCTTTGTACAAGCATGAAATACGGGAGTCGAGGCCAACGCTAAGGTACTAGCATTATTACATCACTATGTTGGAGGAGAAGGAAGTAGAACTTGTAACTCACATTGTAACTCCGCAATAGTAATGGCCATTGCCCTATATTCCGCCTCGGTGCTTGAACGAGAGACCACAAGTTGCTTTTTAGCACCCCAAGAGATTAAACATAAGCGCAAAAATATACCAAATCCAGTTATTGATTTTCTATCATTGGGATTACCTGCCCAATCCGCATCACAGTAGGCGGATAGATGAATGTTCCCTTTTTGATAGAAGAGACCATGGTCAACCATCCCTTTTAAGTAGCGAAGAACTCTCTTAGCCGCAATCCAATGAGCTGTGGATGGTAAGGCAAGATGTTGACACAGCTGATTCACGGAGAAGGCAATTTCAAGTCATGTAATGGTACAATATTGGAGGGCACCTACTATATGTCTGTACTGAGTCGCATCAGGAAGTGTTTCACCAGCTGTTTTGGACAATTAAGTACCAGCAAGACATGGAGCCGAGTAAGGCTTGGCGCCAATCATTTCAACTCTAGTAAGAACATCAATAATATATTTGGCATGACACAGATAAAGTCCAGAGGAATCTCAAGATGCCTGAACGCCAAGGAAAAATGCAAGGGATCAAGATCTTTAACTGGGAAGATCTTTTGAAATGCGAGGATAACTTCCTGAATAATATAAGCATGAATGCATGTAACAAGAATATCACACATAGATAAGAATATAAATGTGTACATCAGAGGCATGATAGATAAATAATGATGAGTCCATTTTAGAGCTAAGGAAACCAAAGTTGGCAAGAACATTTGATAGGCAAGAGAACCACGCCCTTGGCGCTTGCTTAAGACCATAGATTGCCTTGTTCAGAGAGCACACATAATCCGGATAGGTAGGATCCACAAATCCTTGTGGTTGCTCCATGAACACTTTTTTTGCAAGAGTTCCATGAAGAAAAGCATTAGATACATCAAGTTGACGAATAGGTCAGTCAAATTGAGTAGCTAATGCTAATAGTAATCAGACAATTGTGGGCTTGATCACAGGACTAAAGGTTTCAGGATAGTCCACCCCGCTCTTTTGTTGAAAACCTTTGGCTACAAGTCAAGCCTTAAATCGATCAATGCTGCCATCAGTCTTCTATTTATTTTATATACCCATTTGGACCGAATAATGTTGCAATGAGGTAGTCTAGGACAGATAGTCCATTTATTATTAGAAATTAGTGCATCAGATTCTTGCTTCATGGCATCTTGCCATTTAGGATCCTTGGCAGCACTATTGTAATTTGAGGGCTCCATAGTTTGCAAAATAGATGAAAATGCCCTTTATGGGATGTAGGGTAGAGTGATAGAGGGTAACCTCCGAAAATGTTTTTGGTTTAAGTGATCCTGTCTGTGATCTAGTTTGCATGGGATGGAGAGAGACGGAAGGCATGATAGGCATTGATTCACTGGATTGTATTGATGGAGGAGATGATATTTTGGTTGAATATATTTTGGGAGAGGGAGAAATATTATCGTTTGTTTTGGTGGGAGAGAATATTTCAGGTGAGTGGGGGAGATCTTGGGAGTAATGAGGTGATGATGTTGTTGGAGAGATAGGTGTGCTGAGGGGAATTGATGTAGGTAGTGACAAGATAGGGTCAACTGTATGAAAATTAGATATAACAAATGAAGGAAATGAACCAAGGAAACTCACCTCTACTGCAGAAGGAGCCTTGTGCTGTGAAGAGGTAGTGGGCAAAGCTTTATCCAGTCCTAGGAAGAGTGATTCATCAAAGATCACATGGCGGGAGAAGTATAATTTTCTAGAGAGAGGTTCAAAACATTTTGTGACCATTGTGACCAGCACTATATCCCAGAAAAATGCAAGCTTTTGTGCGATGTTCTAGTTTATCTTAAGTGTATGGTCTAAGAAGTGGATAACACCGACAACCAGAGCTTTTGAGAAATGAATAATCTGGAGCTTGATTGAACAACTTTTGGTAAGGAGAGATATTTTCAAGAACTAGTGTGGGCAGGCGATTAATGAGATAAATCGCCGTAGTAAAAGCATCGACCCAAAAATCTTTAGGGAGCCGAGAATGAGCAAGTAGTGTAAGGCCAGTTTCTAGGATGTGTCTCAATTTTCTCTCAGTGATACCATTTGTTCTGAGGTATGAGGGCATGATTTTCTATGTAAAATGCCATGTTGGGATAAAAACAAATGAAAAGAAGATTGAAATTGTTTAATCTTATGAGAGAGAAGATTTTCTGCCACACGTTTAAATTTAATGAAGGAAGATAACACATTAGATTTTCGAGCAAGTGGATAAATCCACGTAAATAGGGAGAAATCATATATGAAGGCTTCAAAATAGTTGCAACCATTTGGAGAAATAATTGGTGCAGTCCAAACATCTGAATGAATTATTTCCAAACGATAAGTGCTTTGACAGGATGAGTGGGGAAAGGATAGTTTTTTGCTTTTGCGAAATTGACATGATTCGCAAATTCCAGTCAATTTATTCTTCTCATTTAATAAAATAGGTAAAGAGTGAGATTTTATCACAGAGGACACAATGGTATCTACGGGGTGTCCTAGTCTAGAATGCCATCCGGAAAAGTTAGTTTTTACTCCAAGGAGAGCTACTGGTGTTGATCTTTGGAGTTTGACTGGATATAGACCATTCTCATGGTATGGTTTAATTTGAACAGAAGAATTAGAGAAGATAAAGTTGACAGAGAAGAAATAGAGAAGATAAAGTTGGAATGATTGAACTGTTAATTGCCTCCTAAATTGAAGATAACTAGAATTATATATAGTAGTTTTACAAGGCTAGAAAGAATAACAATTAATGCTAGAAATCAGGAACAACACTATCCCACTAAGGCTACAGATAAGCACTGCATAAAACAAACAAACTGACTAAAATAGACTAAGTCACTACCCCACGTGGTCATTTCAAATGGTAACAGATATTGGAATCTTGCATGGCTTGGTTGCATGGCTGGACTTTGTGAATGGTGGACAATCGTTTCCACTCCCACTTTCTCCAGATTTCCACTTTAATCTGGTGCAGTATGGTGGAACATATCATCTCACTATGCCCTTCGAGAAGTAGGGCCCTCGTCCGCGATTCCTTCACATAAAAATGAGAGGCATTGAGTACAAAATAGCAATCATTATCTTGACAAAAACGTTGAATAGATAATAAATTGGTAGATGAAGATGGGCAATGTAAAACATTAGATAAACGGAGATTTGATGTTGGGTGAGAAAAGAATGCGGAACCAGTGTTTGAAATCTGGAGCCCCTCTCCATTACCAACAGCAACTAAGTTAGATCCATAGAAAGGTTGATGCTTGGTTAGGTTCTCGACTATGGGAGTGAGGTGGTTGTTTACCCTACTATCTGCACACCAAGTTTGTTCTTCAATCATGGGGCTGAGTAACAAGAGCGACCAATTGATTAGGAGGATGATGCCCTTGATAGGCATAGTCCATCCTATGAAAGCAATTTATAGCTTCATGGTTGTTACAACCACGACATGTGGATTTTGGTTTGCCGAGAAGGGAAGGAAGCTGTTGCCCTATGGTTGGCTGAGTTGGGAATTTACTTAAACATGCATAGCGGAATTTAACAAGTTTCAATTTCCATTCAGGTATCAACTTTGTATTTAGATAAAAACTGTAATAAGAAATAAATCTTTTCTTTTAATTTGTAAACTCCTTCGCGTTATTCCTTTCCAGCAGCTTGAATCTGCCTCCCACAGCTGTCCAATTGTCCGGCCTCCAATGAAATCCACACAGAGAATAGACTGCAACTGCTAGGATTTTTCTCTTGTGCCAGCAAGAATAATAAAAACATTATGGATCTCAAACCCTAGCCATGTATTTATATAAACCCAAACGAACTCGACCCGGTCTGGTCCAATATTTAATTAATCTAATTAATTAAACCCGGTCCGTGAATTAATTAATCCAATTAATTAATTCGGGAATATAAATAACAAATCCAATTAATTAATTTATCCAACGATTGTTAAATTAACCAATTGACAATTTGCAATCTTTCAATTCTCTTTTGTGTGCGACTCATTAGGTTTCCGACCACGATACCTAACGACATGAAATATTATTTTGATTTAATTAAAATTGATAAATTAAAACACCCTTTTAATTTATCGTCAATTCACACTCGTCGTCCCTGATTGACATCTAGCAATGTGTCAGGGCAATACATGTGACAGGAAATGTCACGTGGTATGACAAAACCAAATTCGTTCGTTTACCGTTAAACTATAATCCCTTCGTCAATATGATCCGATCAATTACGAGATATGAAATTGTGTCAATCTCGATCATCGATCATATCTTCCACTCCACTATTAAGTCAATATAAATCGAAAACTCCTTTTCGACTTATGAGTACACCCTAGCCAAGAATTTCATCATCGACTTAATTGAATGAAACGCAGATCATAATCTCCTACTATCTAAGAGTGACGAATCCTTTATTGATCAATCACAACCTGCATACGATTCTTGACGTACCCGAACGATGTCGTATTAGCGGCCCTTTTCAGAGCAACATCCAATACCGCCAAAGTATGACTGTCCTCATATAAGGTACCATGACGACCTCAAGTTAAAGGACCAATTCCACTACCGAACGTTAGAGATTAACCACTGACACTCAGATAGTTATCCATGTGGAATCTCTTAGCGGGTCTCCAATGTTTTGTTCTATAACAAAACATCAACGTGTTCATTTAAGTGTCACCACACTTTAGCTCGTTAGATCAGTTACTTACTTTACAAATAAGAAATGCCACACATGATGTAATAACTATATTAACGATATCCATATCTCGTTATTACTTACGACCACGGTTTATTCAAGATTCAATTATATGTAATTTGTATCTCACAATCAAACTCCTGTGATTAACAGATCACCTAAAAATTGGATCTTCGGATTCTATTATTTAATATTATTTATCACAAAATTAATTTAAATAAATAATAGATCTCGTCAAAATCAAATGCATTAAACATATTAAAAGTGTTTACAACCTAAATCGATTGGATTTAGGGCATAACACTTACAGGCTGGATATGGGAAGGCAGGTTGCTATTGAGATGGTGAACAATGACGTAAATTCTGGTTAGAAAATTTTGGCTTGCAAGTCTGCCAGCCACGAGAGCTTTGAGGACACCCTTGCTGCTAGTGAGGCGTGGAATGACGAGGTTTGTCAACATAAAGAGCAAAGCCACCGGCCACAGAAGGAGGAGTGAATTTCTGTTGATGAGAAGTAGCAATTCATGGCCAAGTAGCTCAGCTTGAAAATCTTCGAAGGTAAAATTCTTATCACGTTGTGCTAAGGAGAATGCCGTTATAAATGAAATGAAGGATGGGTTGAGACCACTCAAGATGAATGAAATAAGATCAAAATCGTCCAAAAGTTTCCCAATAGCGGCCAACTGGTCAGCAAGAGCCTTGGCCGACTCAAGATATTCGAAGCATGTCTTTGAGCCTTGTTGAAGGGTTTGTAACTGTCTTTTCGACAGTGCAATACGTGAAGGAGATTGGGATGCAAGAGAAGTCCACACTTTCATGGAGGTGTCCAAACCATAGATGGTGGAAAGGACTTTGTCTGAGAGAGTAGCATTGATCCAGCTGAGGAGGTACTGATCTTTCTTAGTCCAGATTACAAAATTTGGATTAAGAGTGGCAGCGGGTGCATTAGGGGCAGTAGAAATATATTGAGGAGGGCACGGCACAGATCCGTCAACGATGCCTAATAAATCATGGCTACGGAGGATGGGTAGAAATTTAGATATCCATAGCAAGTAATTGGTTTCGTCTAGTTTAATAGAAACAAATGGGTAACATTTGTATAGGTAAATGTGGGGGAGGAAGTGGTAGATGAAGATACAATGTTGGTGTCAACAGCAGTGGTTGAAATGGCCATGAAGGAAGTGTTGGATACGTCCACTCTCTATTTGTCACATTTGTTGGCATTGAGGAAAATTGCTCGATCTGTTCACAAGATCCGTATTTAGTGAAATATTTGTCAAAGATAGAGATTTTCCATTACATGAAAATTTGTTACATTCATATAATATCTCACACACTCCCGAACCCCCAACAAACCTAGAAAATATTAATACTTGGCGAAACTTGTCTAAAAAATACCTTAAAGTATCCCTCGAGCATTATAAATTAAAAAAAAAAATAAAAATAAAAATAATATATCACAGTGCATATGACTTTGTAGATCCATATCAAAGAGCGTTCAAAAAGTATCGATATCAGACACCGACATGCTCTCAAATAAAAAAATTCGTACATCGTACATCATATCCTGCAGGACTCAATTCCTAGTTTCGTCCTTGTCTACATGTAGGCAAGGTTCTATCAATTATGTTTGGTGATGTTTCTGTTGAAGCATCTTTGGTCACACAAATAGAAAGGACAGAAAGATCAGATTCCAAGCCAACATCATAATACTGCAGCTGGGCATGCATCAATTCACAAAGCTGATCATGACTCGTCAGAACCTACACACAACAATTATTTGTAGATAAGTCACAATTTGTAATCAAATTACGAATAATGAATTGTTATTTTGCAAAAATAATCCAAGAAACATTCATTTCATTATGGTGCCGATTATGCAGAAGAATAATCATTACTTGAAATTTAAGAAAAAAAATTAAGAAGAATGTTATGAATGGACAACAAGATAATGACAATAACAAAATAAACAGGAACGCAATAAGGATACCAAGATTTATGTGAAAACCCAAGATGGAAAAAAAGTCACAAGCAGATGAGGCGAATTTCACTATAACCAATAACAATTGTATTTACAAGAAGATCTCAATACTCTCAATTAAGATAAAAAAAACTCTCAACATGTTGTATGAATTGTCTCTCAAAAATACAAAGTCGTGACTTATATACATAAGCCCTAAAAATTAAGTTGTAGATAAATAGGAGTTTAGAAAACATGTTAAAATGCGAAACTGGCCTGTGTTGGATAACTTTGTTGCTTGAGCACAGTAAGCGCGTGACAGCTCCACCGTTCGAGCACCAAGCGAGTGACAAGTCTCGGGATAAAATATAAAAGCGTCGCTCGAGCGACCAGCTAGAGGAAAGCTACCGAAAATGCTGCACCTTGATTCCTAGTCCATAATTTTGATTTTTTCAAGAAAACTTCTACCAAAACTCCAATACCCACTAGAATTTGGGTCAAACTCCAATAAAAAATGATACTTGTACAATTTGGGTAACTGAAATGTAATTTAGTTTTCAAATTTTGTCACTTTATGACCTAATATCTCCCAAATTAATGAAAATTACATAATTGGTTGCCATACCATTGCACCATATCAGAAAGGTTTTGAAATTTATGTATTACTTTTTTAATCTAATCACATTATCATAACCTTCGTGTCACCATTACCGTTTCTAGAGCTTCACATAGCAATTAAGTAGAAGATGACTTGTGATATGGTTGAAAACTAAGTAGTTTTGTGGGTTTGCTGGCGACATATGGCAGGGTGCGATAAAGTTGTAAAATTTAAAACTAAATTGAAATTCAACAACCCATTTGAGGTAATCTAAAGTTCAATAATCCAATTGAACGTTCACTGAAAGTCCAATGACTGGGGATGAAATGTACCAAGATTAAAAACATAAAATTAGTGTTATCTATGATCTGTCCATGTTCAACTATTTCATTCAAAAACTTTAACTATTATTTTTCTTTTATCAAAGATATGATAAATAAAATTTTGATAAATGAGTAACTGAGGGATTTGAACTCACAGCATTTTGATAATTTAGCATGGTTGTCTAATTCATCTTAAGAATAAATTTTGTGAAATACCTTCAAAAAAATTGGCATCATAAGTAACATTTATATGAATTAATTTGATCTGAAATGTAGAAAGAGATGGAATTATTCATGCATAGGAACACCTAAAAAAAAAAAAAAATTAGTGTGCTTAACTACGGACCTTTCTTGTGCACAGGGGTAGAGGGATGACGTGCATGTCTTGATCTTGAATGAATTTTGTTTCTTGCTGAGATCCCATATTCTTAACTTCTTCAGAAAAATGTTCGAACTGAATGAAAATTACAGAAAAAATTAATGGAAAGAGAAGAAAAATTAGTCAAAAATAAAAAAATGCAAAATGGTGAGTTCCTTGATAAATGGAGAACCATTACATGTTTGAGGTTTGCTCATCACGTATTTTGCGGGCTTTGACGCATAATACAAAGACCTAGTCTTCTGTCCCCAATGAGAATGTGATTCCAATATGCAATTTTAATGTAATATCAAGAATAACTTAAACTAAGTGTTAGAAAATAAGTATACATAGGATATGACTAGAAATGTAGTCCTCCTACAGACCTGTTAGATATCTCTAATAGGATATAGCATTGGATGCTCCAATTTACTTATTGATCGCACGATCCTTTTGCCAATGTAAGCTATGTGAGTTAGATCTAACTGATGATTGACAATATCAGGTTAAGCCCATTATGTATGAGTAGGAAATGTTGGAAATGGACGAGTCGTTCATGTAGATTGACACGACTCAAGAAGGTGAAATGGATTGGTGGGATTAGTTATTGTTTGAATTGTACAATACCCTCCCACCACCTATAACCAACTATAACTTCTGTAATGCAAAACGTGAATAGAAGAGGATAAAATGATTTCTCTCATAAGAAAAATATGAAAAAAAAATCATATGCAAAAATTGTTGGAATTTTAGGGTAATATAAGGATTAAAAATGTGTGAATTGGAAAAGTCTCCAATAGGTGCATCGATTGGGCAAAACTCTTCAAATACAACTGGTGCATATTAAAGAGTTGTTTTGAATGGGTGTAACTTTCTGTTAAGGTGCGATCTAGACTATCAATTTTGAAATGGTGTGATCTAATGGTTGGAATTAATTTGCCAGAAGATGTGACCCTTCAAAGAAATACATACAAATCTATAAATAGGACCCCCTTAATCAATTTTCTTCACTACAAGTCAATTCCTAATCATTGATATCTAATCATTCCTTCTCTAAATTATGCCAAATTAATTTTCATATTATTTTTAAGTTTCGCGTTCGATATTTAATATTCGACATTTTCAATTTTAGAAGAGTACAATCAAATGTTGGTTTGCTCGGTAAAATTAATGTTGTGCTATAATAATTTTGCAAGAAGTATTGTATCTTGGGAGACAAACGTCTATTTGATCTTGTTAGCACCAGTGTAGCGGGCGAAATCTAGGTCATAATTGTTGCATTATAGTATCATTTTTAAGTTTAAGTCTGTCTGTAAAATTTGTTTGTGAATAAAAAATAACCACCCATACAATGTTATCATTTAAGACAGAATATGGATTTGCATATATTACAAGTAGTGTGGAATTTTCTTTGTATAAGTAACAATGAATAATACTGGCGATTCAATAAGGGTCCGTTTGATTGCAAAGATGAAATTTGAGTGGAAAAAAACGAATTTTGGGGAATTGAATTGCCTAAAAAAATTGTTTTCATGTGAATTGTCAATTTATTGTGTTCGATTGATATAATTTTTCACGTGGAAAATGTTGAAATAAAAGTATTTTTGGTGTTTGTTTGACTTTGTTTTACATGAAAATTTTCAATTAAAGGGATAGAATTTACAGGTATTATGAATGAAATTTGTTTCCATTGCCAACAAAAAAAAAAATTTTAAAAATTATCTATCTTTTGGTATTCGTTTGACTTTATATTATATGAAAATTGTCAATTAAAGGAAAATATTTTTTTACAATGATTCTTAAAATTTATTTTCATTAAAAAAAAAGGAAAAAAACGGAAAAAAAATCGCTAAAGTAAGATGAAAAATGAATTCTCACCATTTTGGTGAGAATTCAAATTCATCAAAAAGTTGGAAATTATCTACGTGGCCAAGGAAAGTGGAAAAGGTTTTCCATGAAATTTTTTTCCTACCAAACACCACAAAAGTTGGAAAATCTTGACTATTTTGGTAGGCAATCAAATAAGGCCTAAGTGTTTTACTTTTGCCCAAAACGAGGTAGTATCATTAACTCTTTTAAGAGTGAATAAGGGTGGACACACGTTAATTCTATGACTTTGTATTTGTGTCCAAATCTATCCCAAAAATGTGGGGTTTAGAATTATTTTGATGGAAAAATTATCAAAATGTTTGAATAAATTTTGGAATGGAAATCGTTCATCCAGTTGATAGACATAATTAACAATATGATCGAATTTGAAAAGAGTAGACGAATATTATATTGCCAAGATTGGTCTTTCCCAGTATTGTGAGGGTGACGTTGTTTTCTTCAAATTAGAATATTGATATATTTGAGAATATTTTAAATAATAAATTGCACTTTAGTGAATATCTCGTTAAAATTAAAACATGCACGATATTAAAAATTGGATATCCAATGCAAGAATTCAAAATGTATTAGTAGATATATTTTACTTTTGAAAGTGTAGTTGATCTTGAAAGTCCTCATACAACTTGAAAAATGAAAGATTAAATTAGAATTTTCAATAAAGTTAGAAGTAAGCATGATTGCTTTAATATTTTTTCGAAGGATTTCCTATTTAGTGACAATCTGTGCCAATTATATGATTTGATCAAGATCGGTAGTTACAAATACAATGGCACAAAATATCGTGTATAATAGTAAGTATCAATTATACGTTTTATACATAATACAATTTGACGGTTACTCTCAAATGCAAAAAGTCTAGTAATTTTATTCAAGGATAAACTATTGGAAAAGTCTCAAATAAATGTATCGATTGGGTAAAACTCTTCAAAATCAAATGATGCATATCAAAGAGTTGCTTCGAATGGGTGTGACCTTTGATAAAGTGCGATCTAGACCATCATTTTTGAAATGGTATCATCTAATTCATGTTCGATATTTAATATTTGATATCTTTTAGACTAGAAGAATACAATCAAGCGTCTGTTCATCCAACAAAATTAAAGTTGCGTTATATTAATTTTGGAAGAAGTATTGTATCTTGGGATACGGACATCCATTTGATCTTGTTAACATCGGTGCAAGGGGCAAAATCTGTCATAAGGAGATTTGCATCAGCATATCTCGTTTTATTTTATCTCCTACTAATTTCTGTATTTTTCTACATTTGAGTAAGTGATGTTTTTGTTAATAGAATATAATTCATGCACTAATTTATTCAACAAAAATGGTGGTAAATAAAAAAGGCAATAAATCATATTTTGGGGACATATAGTCATATTAAAAAGGCATTTGAGGTGTGGTCAAGGAACTCCTTCCATTTGGTAGAGTTTTGGATCAATTAGTACAAAAATCATGAGAAGTAATTCAATCAATTTAATTTTGAAAATTCTTCAACTTCAAGTAAATCTCTACAATCTTGACAAGTAGGAGCATGCTAGGTATGAAATTACATTTTTCTATATAAAAAATGACGTGTCCTCACTCGCAGCCTATGTCGCATGCAACCTCTGCATTGCCTTTTTGGCAGCCAAAAAGAATTTTTTCATTTGTTCTACTTATTTTGACATTCTGAATTCATCTGTGTAGCCATAATTCTGGGTGCTTGTTCTCTATGGTTATATGATGTATTAATTTACAAGAGATAAACGTGTATTTGTTTTATTTTCTGATTTATCATCTTCCACTCATATAACACAATTGCCTGTGTCTGATATAGGTGATTGTGTTTCTATCTTTGTTACATAGTGTGGTATGGGCTTGTCAACTGAGAAATATATGATGTCGATCTATATGGAATGTGTTGGAAACATTGATACAAAACGTATGTTGTTGTTTAAAAAAAATGAGATACTCCAACTTAATGATGTAGGTGATAGCGTAAAAAAAACAAAAATGTTGATGCAATACATAACAACTGATATATAAGGTCATAGATATTGATATTTTGATGGAGCAACGTACCAGTGGCTTAATCAAATTATATATATATATATATATATATATATATATATATGTACCATAAAAGACCCAGGGTATAAGAGATGAAATAAAAGAACAATAATTTATGAAAACAGATAATTTTATTGATAATTGAAGAAGATTTAAATATTACAGAAATAATTGAAAGATATTTGAGAGAACAAATTACAGAGAAAATAAAACTTCTTCTTGCTGAATTCGCTCTGCTTTCAAATGAAACCTTGAAATCTTTTTATAATGAAGTCCGGACTTGAAATTTCTTTCATTTTGGAGAAAGAATCTTAAAAAAGGAAGTGGACGACATCATAATGGAGCAAATCAAATTTTCCTATTTCATAGATAGAATGTTTGTCTATCTTTGGAATAGTCCAATTTTGAAGTTGTTGTTCAATCTTAGCAATTTGAAATTCATTTGAATTAGAATCATTTGATGCAGATGCAGATGCAGAAACATTTGATGCATTATCAGCTTCTTCTTCACTTTGAAAAATATTTGATCTATTTTCATTTTGATTTTGTGATCTATTTCTTGACCTAGATCTCCTTAGCCAATTCGAAACCGAAGACATAATTGAATAAATGAAATCAAATTAAAATTACACAATAAAAACAGTAAAATAGGGTAGATTGGTTCTTACCAAGCCTACAAACGGGACCACCCAACGGGACCACCTAACACGGCTGACCAACGTCTACAGGGCTGACCAACGTCTATTCAGCAGACATCCAGGAATTCAAACCAATTTGAACCTATTGAACAGTGCCTATAGTGTAAGATTAAACTAATCTCACTTGTTCACTTATGGCTCTGATACCATAAAAGACCCAGGGTATAGGAGATGAAATAGAAGAACAATAATTTATGAAAATAGATAATTTTATTGATAATTGAAGAAGATTTAAATATTACAGAAATAATTGAAAGATATTTGAGAGAACAAATTACAGAGAAAATAAAACTTCTTCTTGCTGAATTCGCTCTGCTTTCAAATGAAACCTTGAAATCTTTTTATAATGAAGTCCGGACTTGAAATTTCTTTCATTTTGGAGAAAGAATCTTAAAAAAGGAAGTGGACGACATCATAATGGAGCATCTTGAAAAGCAGCATCAACTTTAGTCAAAAGTTTCCAATTTTTTCAAGAAATTTCAAGTCCGGACTTCATTATAAAAAGAGTTCAAGATTTCATTTCAAG
>NC_036257.1:2403726-2407105 GCF_002742605.1 Olea europaea var. sylvestris | reverse complement strand
CAAAAGATTTTCTTGAGGCTTGAGAAAAGATTTTGCCTCTCTTTTGAAGTATTCATATCCTTGAAGAACTAGACTGGGCAAAATTTGTTCTTCGAGTCCATGATACTGAAACCAAGTTTGAAACCAACTCGGAAAATGAGGGTTACAATTTTGATTAAAATTGATAAACCAAGAATGGGTAACTGGTCTAAAAAGAAGAGCCTTGTACCAAGCATTCTGGTAATCAAAATAATTGAAAGTATCTTGGCAAGTAAAAAATGTTTTTGAAAGATTTAATCTCTTTTCTTCCCAAGGATTCTGTCCCCAGTCTTCATAAGACAGAACTCTAAGGATTGAAATTTTTGAAAACATAATATTTGATTTATCTCTTGGTTCAGGAGTATGAAAGATTAATGCAGAACCAGTCAAAGAAAGAATGGTTTCATAATAATCTCTAGTTTTTTGAATATTTGTAGGCATGAACCAAAAGTTTTCTGGAAGAATTGATTCAAGACAGTCATCAAGTCCGCCATAACGATTGATCCAAGAACTTTCCATTGTAAGGACACAATCAGAAAGACTCTTAGTAAAATATTTGAAAGAGTTTGGAGGATTAATTTGAGGGAGTTTCCCAGAACTTTGAACGGCTTTTTTGAAGTTTGAAGGAGTTGAAGATTCAGCTTTTTGTTGAGTTTTGTTTTGATCAGATTTTTTGGTAAAGGTTGAAAGGGTGTTTGAAGAAGATGAAGCTTCCTTTTGATCCTTAGGGGGATCTTCAAAGAAAGGAATTGAACTCTTCTTTTTTCTTGAAGTTTTGGACATCTTAAATTCATAAGAATATCATTTTGAAATTGAATATAATTTTCTGGAGTACCAATAAAATGTTTGATAATAGCTAATCCAAGAACGGAATAACTATCATTAATATCTTCTCCTTGTTCATTTTTGATAATATTATTATTTTCATCACGTTTGACAGCTGAAAAAATTATATTTTTTGAAGTAGAAGAGAGATAATTCTCCCACCATTGACCAAGCTGTCCAGTGAATCCAAGAACAATATTATTTGTAGCTTGGAGCCGTGTGGCTCCTTTTGCCAAAAAGGTTTTGTAACAAATGGTCATTTGTCCTAAAAGATTGATAATTTGATGTTCAGTAAGACCATCTATGTTCCATTCTACACCGGAAGAACCATCGTATGATCTTTGAGGAGGCAACTTTTCTTCAAAAAGTTGATCAGGGAATGAAGGACGAGGATAGAATTTTGGAATATTTTGATAATCAGATTTTCTAAGTTTATTTATCTGATTAAATTTTTCGTTGGTAAATTGATTTTCGATTTCATCAAAATCGATAGTATTAATATTTTTTGAAACATGAAAATTTTTTAATTGATTAACAAGTTCAGAAAGAACTTCATTTTCTGTTGATAAAGATTGTGTAGATTTTCCAAAAGTAGGAAGGATATCATCATTTTTGAAAATTGGAGATGATGAAGAAGGTTTTGAGATATTTTTATCTTTACTTTTACTGTCTCGATATTCTTTAAAAGAATCTTTTGGAACAGTAGAAGTTTCAGATTCAGAGTTTGATTCAATACGATTTAGTTGAGAACAGACAGATTGAAGAACAATATTTGTAAAATTGTTCTGAGCTTGAATATTTTTGATATCCTTAGCAACGACTAAAGATTCATCAAGTCGTTCCTTAGAATTTGATATTCTTTTGAGAGGAGATGCAAGAATTTTAGTTTTACCATGGGTATATGAAATATCTTGTAAAGGGGGATGGATTGATTGAAAAGTATTTCCATCAGGAGTTTTCCATGCTTTAGAAGATGCTTTTGTGGTAAAAACTTGAGGTTTTTCTGGTTGTTTTCCAAAAACTTTGATTTGAATCCAATCAAAAAAACTTAATTCTGTAGAAGATTCAAAATAATCTTCCCAAAATTGTTCTTTTTCGTCTAAAGAAAATTGATGTCTAAAAATTTTTCAAAAATTTTTAACCTGAATATTTTGATCATTTTTGAATTCTTTTCTTCTATCAATTTCAGAAGAAATTACATTACATTGATGATCGAAATCAGAATTTGAAGGAGGAACCATATCAGAAAGAGTAGGAGACCCTGGTTGCTCAGTGTCTTCTTCTTTTTCTTTAGGTTGATAAAAAGGATTTGGAATATTAGGAGTAAAATCTACTCCTTTAAAGGATGTTGAAGAAGAATTTCTTAAAGGTTGAGAAAGATTCTTAGTTCTTTCTTCAGATCTATATGATCTAGAAGAGTTAGATCTAGGAATTCTAGATGAAGATCCTTGAAAAATAACTTTAGCTTTTCCATCTGAAAAAGTTAAAATCTCATTTGGAGTTGAATTTGTTTGAGCTGGAATTGGAGCTTGAATATTATCAAAATTCCATTCTAAATTTCTGGATTGAAGATTCCAGGGAATTCTTTTAGGAATTTCGACACTTGAATGAAAAGGATTGATTTCAACCAAAAGACTTTCTTCTTTTGGAGAAGATCTAAGAGCACCAATATTGAGTTGAGTATTCATGAGTTTGTAATATATCCTGTATATTACAGCAAAGGCATTTGATCGACAATCAAACTCAAGATTTCGAGTTTGAATATGAAGATTTAGAGCGTTTAAAACTGCTCCATCTGAAAGCTTTATTGAAAAATTTGGATAACAGTTTGAAAAAACTGGACCACTTTCAAGATTTGATTCAAGAAGTGAAAGTAGAGAATTTTTGAAATTGAGATGTCTCTTATCTCTAAGAGTAATAAGTATTGGAATATCTAAACCAAGTCTAAACAATGGTTTGACAGCAATTTGAACTAAACCAACATGAAGATATTTGAATCTCTTCTTATGGGATTCAATTGATTCTTTTGAAAATAAATTAATAAATGCATTTGAACTATTTATTGAAATAGTTTGTTCAAAAGTTTTGATAACATAATTTTGAGTAAAGTCAAACTTTCCTATTTCGTAGATAGAATGTTTGTCTATCTTTGGAATAGTCCAATTTTGAAGTTGTTGTTCAATCTTAGCAATTTGAAATTCATTTGAATTAGAATCATTTGATGCAGATGCAGATGCAGAAACATTTGATGCATTATCAGCTTCTTCTTCACTTTGAAAAATATTTGATCTATTTTCATTTTGATTTTGTGATCTATTTCTTGACCTAGATCTCCTTAGCCAATTCGAAACCGAAGACATAATTGAATAAATGAAATCAAATTAAAATTGCACAATAAAAACAGTAAAATAGGGTAGATTGGTTCTTACCAAGCCTACAAACGGGACCACCCAACGGGACCACCAAACACGGCTGACCAACGTCTACAGGGCTGACCAACGTCTATTCAGCAGACATCCAGGAATTCAAACCAATT
>NC_036257.1:2315448-2403616 GCF_002742605.1 Olea europaea var. sylvestris | reverse complement strand
ATATATATATATATATATATATGATCTATATATATATGATCTCCGTTGAGACGAAGATTCATTACAGAATTTGTAGCTTGAAAATGGAAGATGAAGTAGATGGAAACCTATTTCTGATTAGGATTACAAATGACTCATCAATTCTTTTCAACATTAAGTTAAAGATGAAGGATCCTCGTTTGAATTTGAAGAAGTGTTGAACCATAATCCTGTTGAATGTGACCTTCATTTGGACCGCTCATATCCACCAGTTGATGATGAATTGGAACATACATGAATGCCTGACATTTTGAGCAGTCGACTTTCACAGTCCCAACGATACATGACTTTGCCTCGAGCATGCAAATATCGTAGTCGCTAACAGATGAAGAATTCGATGAATATAATTATGGTACAATATCAAGAACTGAAGAAGAGTGTATTGCCGTGAATAAGATTTTTCGGGATAAAGACTTAATGAAGAGGTCTATGCACTATATGTTACAATCCAATTTTTATAGTAAAAAATTCAAATATTGACTAGTCAAAGTCAATTAAGGACTAAAATGAAATTAAATATTTTATTTGGGTTATTTTGCAATTGGCAAAATATAAAGGTTGAATTGGATATATTTAAAAGTTTGGAATTTATATATATACTTTTGGAAGTTAAAGGATTAAATGTTACTAAAAAGTAAAATTAAGGAATTTATTGTGCAATTATGAGTTAGCGGACCAATTAATTCAAACCTTTGACCCATTTTCTCTCATTTCACCCTATTTCACACACACAGAGAGTGAACTTACGGGAAGAAGCAGAGACCGAGAAAGAAGGAGAAAAAGAGGAAAAGAAGAAGGGAAAAAGGAAAAGAGAAAGGAAAAGAAGAAGGGAAAAAGAAGAGGAAAGGAGGTAAGGTTGATATCTTCAAGTTGGGTTGAAATTTTCCATTTGTTTTAGGTGATAAAGTATGAATTATGTTAAAATTTTTAGGGTTTTAACTTGTTGAATAATATGTCGAATTTTAGGGATATTTGCACGAATTGGAGCTCAAGTGTGGGGATTTATTCATTTCAAGTTTTTAGCAAGGTATGGAGATGTCAAATTTTTGGAAAAACCCTAGAATCCGATTTTGGGGATTTTAATCAATTAATTGTGAAGTGATTATGTAAATGAAATATTTCACTTGGGAATTGATTTTATGGAACAAATGTATATTATGTGGGTGGAATTGTGGTTATTAGTTTCATTAGATTGGATAGTAAAATTAGTTTTAAATTTGAAATGATGGTTATGTTGATAAATTAGTGATTAACCAAGGGATTATAAGGTGTGATTAGCTCCAATTAATAAAGGGAAATTTGAGAATTTATTTAAGTACCAAGAGCATTTAAATTATGTTCTATTATTAGATATTAAGGTTTTTTGATTTGATAGTGGATAAATTGGTTATCATTATCGTATTTCAGGAGGTAACGAGGCGATTGGAAACGTCTATCAGCCTATCTAGCTTGTAGCTCATACCTTATGAGTGGATAAAACTTATTTTTCAGAAATAAGTCTTCATTAAATTTTAAAGTTATTTATTGTATAAAGTTGACTTCATAGCATGATTTTTAGAATAAATTGGATTTTATTAACAGTTGCTTTTAAAGTTAAATTCAGTTCAATTAAATCATTTGACTAGCATGTTATATGAATATAAATGTTTCAATATAGCTAAAGTTATTTTAAAACCATTAGAAAGTACCCAGGCGATTTTATCCCAGTCTGCACTGATGTGAATGTATTTCCACAGTGTATGAATAGTTACAGTGATTTTACCCGCTCTGCACTATTGTGAATGTGTTTCCATAGTGTATGACCAGATTATCAGAGGTCTTTGGGACCCACTCTCGTACACACATAGGCTTTGGGCCGTGTACTAGGGTGATTAGCCTTTGGGGCAGTTCTGCGTAGGTATGACCAGATTATCAGATTTGAATGGCTTTGTCTTGTACATCGAGATTACTCTGTACATGAGTAAGGTTATTCATTGGGTACTCTTTTTGGTGTGATTTTTCAGTATTTATTCTATTATCAGATTTCAGATTATGGAATTTAGTTAATTCAGTTTTCAGAATAAAGCTTTCAGCTTATAGTATTAAGGCAGCAATATTTCATAATTTTTCATGGATATCAGAGTATTTATAGTCATTATGTTATACAGTTGCCTTTCTAGAGTTATGTCCAAGAAATTATGATATGATCATATATAGTTTTTTTTTTTTTAAAGTGTTACTATTTTTTTAGAAGTTCTTAACGTTAAATAGTGCAAGAATTTTCAGAAAATAGCATAAATGGAAAAGTTTATTTATTTTCAACTATCCACTCACTGAGTTGTAAACTCATATCTTTTTACCATGTTTTCCTATCAGGAGAAGGTCGATTTTGAGATATTTGGGAAAGCTTGCTGAAGCAAAAGAGACCGTTTCATAAGTATGTAACGAATAGTTGGGGAACTTATGTTTATTAAGTAATTGTCTAATTTTGGGTGACAAACATATTTGTAGAAGGGTTTGTAAGTGATGTAATACTTGCATGTTGACAGGATGATGTTGTAGAAACACTCAGTCGAATTTTGTTATATTCTGTAGTAGTTGTGGTGGTATTAGAGGAAGTGGTGGTTTCCAAAACTTTTGGTTTAAATGTCTATTTGAGATTTTGATGATTTTTCAGGTTGCTTTTGTCCATGTTACAGGAGAAACTCTGTCAAAATTTTTATAGAAATTAGCACAGCCAAAATAGGTCAAGTTTGCCTTGGTGGTGGGTCCGGCATTTAGCTAGCATCTACTACCGGTGCACGACACGTGTCGAGTCAATTAGGTTGAGTCGGGACTGGTCGTGTCACTATATGCCATACAAAACAACTTCTAGTTCAATGTGTACGAGTCTGAAAATCGGGAGTATGTGCTCACGTATCTAGGTGAAGGTTGCAAGTGGAAATTTAGAGTGTTGAAGATGAGGTGAACAGATATGTTCAAAGTTCGTTATATCCGCCATGGTCATAGCTGTGAATTGGATGCAATTATATGCTGAATTTGTAAAGTACAAATGCACTTCAAACAATACAATATACACTCGAGTTGACATTATGCATGATATTTCCATCACATACGGATTGGCGTTGAGATATGTGAAGGCATGAAGAGCTCTTGAGCATGCATTAGAGGAGGTTATAGGTGATCTAACAAGGCGTACGTGAAATTACCAATGTATCTGATCGAGCGTTAGAGCTTGTGAGCATACATAGGTCTAACTGTATGTAGCTATAAAGGACTAGATAAATTTCATCTCTCTCTCTTCCTCAGCCCCTCCTTCTACGGATGATGTCCAGTTAGCTAATCTTGCTGAAATATGTAAAATCTAATAGGTTTTTTTCATATTGATCTCTCTTTTACTCCCTTTCTCCCGCTACTATCACCATTAACCAGCTTTTAGCAAAACTTATTTTGCACCAGATTCAGACCTAATGAACTTTCACCACAACAATTTTGTTGTTTCATTTACAGTGGTGTTTTGACTACTGATATATTGTAGTACATAGCAATTGTGAAACAGACAAATAAGCCATATTCCAGCCAAGCTAAATTTGCTTAACCTGATTTTTCAGGATACCAGTAACATTAGATTAGTAAGCTTAGATTAGTAATTCTTATGTGCTGAAGAGGCTGCAGCAATTTGATGAAACACTTAATACATCCAAAGAATATCCAAATGCTCTAGAAGTGAGTGATGATGTGCTGCAACAGCTGATATTTTTCTTCCTGTTATAATTCATTGATTTTACCAAAAATCAACATTCTGATAAAGACCATTGGTGCTTGAAAATTTTCCATCATTTGTGATATACCAAAATTTGTTTTCAAAAGAGAGATTTTATAAAATTTGAATTCAGTTTCCTTGAATTATTTGGAAGAACTTCTCATAATTTTATTCTTCAACTCGCCTTACTGATTTTTATTCGTTGACCCCGCAAATTGGTCCTTCCACGAGGCCAACCGAGAGCTACTCCATGCGTTCTTCCCTGCGCGCAACAAAAAATGGTCAGGGGTATATGGTGGTTCCCAGCGGTGGTGGTCACGACTACATACACTCCGATGATCAAGTTAATCGATGGTGGTGGCAATTTTTTCCAGAATACGCAAACTCAAGGAGGAGAAAATGTATATACTTTGTGGTAGAATAATACTTACCGCTCCTCAGCCAAGTCTTTGGGTATTTCTAGGTAAGGCACCGCTAGATGCAAGACATGTGGATTTATCCAACGATGTGAGGCGTTTGCTAATAGGCATCCATCAATCGCTTCCTAGGTGGGCATGGGATTAATTTTTCTGACTAGGAATTGAAATTTAACAGAAATGTCACATCTATCATTCCTAAAGATACGTAAACTGTTCACGAAATTATTTTCTTTCGAATTAAAACCACCGCAAGTGTACGGTTCGTTAACAAGTAATAAAGTGGATTAAATGAGTCCGAATATCGTCCCACAGAGATTGATTAGTTCAAATTTTACCTACCGTAGCCTTAAGCGAAACAAAATTATCAAAGTGAATGTAGACCTAATTAAACCCCAATTATGCAATTTTTTATGATTAAATTGAAATTAATATGCAAAACAATAATTTAAAACTCTAGAATGAAATCAATTGTTGAGAACGCACGTTTGTTGTAATCAATAGAAATTAAACACACTCAGATCACGATTTTCCGTGCAATTATCACTTTAAACTCTAGTTTCACAATATGACAACATAATTCAATTGTTGACAAATCAATGTTCCTAAGTCTATCCAATACTCTCTCTCGAGATGTATCAAACATATTTCTACATACCACCGGCCTATATTTCTATAACAAGTGCATATGTAAAAATCCATGTAGTTTTATGAACACTTAAAGATTCACGTAGGGCATAGCGGTATATTTCTACGGTATATTTCTATCCCCTATCGGACCCTACGATGATTTATATTATGTCGAATCTATTCCAATTCTCTCGAATGCAAGAATAAATCACCCAAACTCACACAATTATGGGCCCTTAATTGCAGAAGCAATAAATGCATATAAATCATTCAAAACAAAAGAAATATATTTTAATGTCAAATTGTAAAACTAGAAAATTAAAGATCCAACTACATGGTGCATCGATCTCCTAGCATATAAAAATCTAGCCTAACATAGTTAAAATAACAAAATACATCATGTTTTGAATAAAAGACATCACCGGGTTATGAAATCTTGAAGTTCTTCGTGCCAATCTTTGTTCTTGCGCTCAAATCCTCTCCAAGAAGTGTTTTTTGGCCTCCAATTGCGTTCTCCCTCTTTCTAGACATTATTTGGTATTTATATCGCGTGGAAAATTAGGTTACCAAAGGAGTTTCAATCGTATAAGGAAAGAAAAAAATTGCGCCAGAAACGTACCATGCGACGGCATGGTTATAATCCGTGCGACCGCATGGTTATACTATATTTCGAACATAAATCCCTGCTCCAGGTCGTGCTACCGCACTGGATTTATGCCATGCAACTGTATGGTAGAATTCAACTTTCATTTTCTCCAAATTGGTCCTCTACTTGAATCTTCCATTTCTTTGCATCTTTTTTTCATTCTTCACATTCCATCATCCCAAAATGTTATCAATTTGTATTTGGCAAACTCAATTTCTTGATTTGTTCATCGGGTCAACTTTTGGATAATTGTACATTGGTCCCTGAACTTTCACTTTGCTTCATTTTAGTCCTTTTTCGTTCTTTTTCTCTTGAATTTCACCATGTTCATCGATGTTCCCTACAATTAACAAATGTAACGAAATTAAGTCACAATTCAATCATTTTACTCGTAATTAAGTCATGTTTGTGATCTAATTAAGTGTGTAAAAACACACTTATCAAACCCCCCAAACTTGAACTATTGTTTGTCCTCAAATAAGATAGTGACTTAATTCTAAACAAACATGGCTTAATACCTTGCCGTGGCTCAGGATTGGACTAAGTAATTGACTTTATGAAAATTTATCAGTGCAAAAATGACATCAACCTTTACCTGTTAAATGCATACTTGACGTGTGTGTGTGTGAATTCATGATAACATATCAAGTTCATGATGAGTTTGAGTCCCGACCCAAGTGGTCAAATGTATCCTTATTCGCTCGAGAGATACACAACCCCCAAACTTATTCTTTTTACTCAATTATCCCAGAGTTGTGTTTTAAAATTAGGAGTTTACATAGCTGTAGTTCTTACTCTCTCGTAGTTTGGATTAATTTCACTATCACAAGTATACATGTCAACAAGTGAAGGCTCTCCTAAGTTTGATTGCTTCGACACTCAAGATTAAACTAGGCTACTTGCCTTGCCTCAAAGGTATAGTTTCTTCCACCAAATGTCCAAAGGGCTTTTCTTTATGTTATTGTCTCTCTTTTGCTTTTCTTACTTTTCTCTGATTTTCTGATTTTTTATTATTATCATCTTCTCATTTGTTTTCTATATAATCCATGTAACGAGCTTTAGGCCGGTGACTCCCAAACCAGTTGACTTTAGGGCACCAGGTTTTAAACCCTTACAGACTTATTCACTCGAGTTATAAAGGCTTAATCAGATGACTTTTTATTAACGTCTTTCCCTCTTGCTTTCTATATGACCTAGTATCGAGCTTTGGGCCGATAACTCCCAAACCAGTTGACCTTAGGGCACCAGATTTTGAAATATCCTTACTGGCTTACTTGCTCGAGTCATAAAGGCATGAAAAGAAGTGTCTTATTCTCGCATATTAATTTTATGCCCTTTGTTGTTTTTCTAGACATTTAGTTTCCAAAATCAACCCCCAATTTAAGATTTTCACCTACTCTTCATCCCACTGGTCTAGGCAATCCACACAATAAAATTCATGCATGGAGCCCCCACTCATCTCAATGATCCCCTATAATAGCTCGACTATCACCAAATTGTCTTAAGGTAGCTTACAGGTTAATTCAATAGAGGGTTATCATTATTCTCCTACTTTTTGCTCAAAATTCAGTCATTTACCTAACATGTCAAGCATGAATAGCGTGCATAGATAATATCAAGTGTTACATCAACAAGTATCAGTTAGTCTAATTAACACCAGATCCAAAGTTTTGCAGTTTAAACTAGTCCAATAATAATATCATAGCTAGCAAGGTTATCAAGCCCACACAAGCATGCAAGAAAGAATTAAACAAACTGAATAAAATGCAAATATTTTTTTTAACACTCATCAAGCAGACATTATGCAAAATATGAAACACAAACACTGATGAACACAGATAAAGAATTAAAATTATGTCACCCGCCAAACTTAGTTAATACATTGCCCTCAATGTAAAATTAACGAAAGATTAAGGCATAATTTTAAGGACAAAATGAAGATGAAAATCAAAATGGGGTAAAAAGTACTCCCCTGATCAAAATGGATGAGGTGGCGGGAAACTCGGTCCTGATGTACCATCATCCGACGGCGGAGGGTGTCATCCAAGAAGCTGCCGCATCATCCCATTCAGCTCCCTCATCAAAGTAGACTATTGTGCCTGCTCGATCTGAATGGCTCTCATGTTCTCCCATGTTTCATTTACCCGCATTTGGATGTCGTCCACCCAGCCCACGTACATGTTCAGCCAGCCATTCATGGTATCAATCTCTCTTCGCATGACTTTGGCGTCATCCCTGGCATCTCTAATGTAATTTAGTGCAAGGTGATTGTCTCTTTGTAAACCTTTCAACTCAGTCCTCATTGTGCCGAAATCATGAAGGAAGCTATGGAAGTCTCGGTTGATTCCTGTGGTGGTGGAGAATATCTGCCTTAGCAACTGAGTATCCACGTCAGCCTGTGGTGTTTCCTGATCTGCAGAGACTGGGCCATGCTGTGCCTGTAGCCTACGACACTCATTTTCTTGCGCTTCCCTATGTTTAACCCGAGCCCTTTCTTGAGCTTCAAATGTAGTTCGTTTGATCATAGGGCTAGGTTTTTCAGGTACCTCCTCAGATAGGAGTGCAACACCCGCAGCCCTACATATGCCACTAATGAGGCTCGGGAATATCAGAGTGGAGCGTCGATCTCTCCAAGTTCCCAATGTGTGTAGTTGATTGTATATAAGAGTGGAGAGATCTATTTTGTTACCCCTAACCAAGTGGTAGATGAACCCTGCTATCTAATTAGGAAAAGTAGACCTGTCTGATATGGGCTCGATATTGTGGCACATGAAGAGCCAAAGAATGGCTATGGATGGGGTGAGCTCAATCTGATGCCATTAGTAGTTGCAAGGGGCCATGCATTTTCCCGCCCCATCAAAACCTCAGCCATGTCATTCCAGTTAAACTCAGCTGGGATAGGGATTACATTCTCCATGGTGAGCTGATAGTCTTCATGAATGACCTTGGGAGAAAACATAATACACTTTCCCCGTACCCACATCTGATGGAAATGCTCGGAACCTGGTGTGTCAATTTCACCGTTGAAGTTGGCAAAGAGCTCTCGATATAGAGTCTCATAGATTGGATGTGGTCGCTCCACCAACTTGTGCCACGCACAGATTTGAACTAAGTTGACCAACTCAAACCCTGGGAAATCATCAAGCCTAACGGGTCTTTTAGCTTGTATAGTCCAATGGCGTATGATATTTTCATATCACGCCGTGGTTTCTACATTTAAGAATCGTCGAACTTCTCTCGCAAGCTCTCGAGTACGTGTTGTCTCAGTGGAGGAGCTTGCTTTTTCTTTCCCATGCAAAGTTCTCTTAGGAGGCATCCTGCAAAGTTTGTATAATTACACTCATTAACTTTGATGTGGAAAGAATAGGCATGAATAGAGAAAATAAAGTATGCATTGCACAAATCCCCCAAACTTGCTTCAAAATGCATGACTTACGTCCCAACATATGGTTATCATGTCAAAATAAGAATTTACCAACACGAATGGGTTCAAAACATGTAATTTGTGCAATATGAATGATGACCAACCTAAGACTTTCCCTGCCCGGCATCACCGAGAAAAGTGAAAATTTTTCCGAGCAACCTCCGGGCATATGAAAGTACGTGTACTACTCTAGCACATATCCAAACTTCAAGTCCAGTGGGTGTCATTTGGGTTGGCAAAATACGATGCAAAGTAGGTGACGTGAGGTGCCATGACCTAGCCATGTTGTGCATACGTGTGGTCAAGTCGGGTTTTTATGTTTTCCAATTTAACTTCTATGGGGATTCATCACAACACGCATCTCAATTCATATAACAATCATGCCCAATGCAGAAGTCACCAAAATGCCCATAAATCATCACTGTGGCAATTTAACAAACACAGCATGCATTCTGTAGAAGTCTTTATAATCCCCAGTCATTCAGAATTCAAATTAACCCATAATATAACTAAACTCCAAACAATACAATCCATCCACTACCTAAGGCCCATTCTCCTCAAATTGCAGAAAAAAAAATAAATCAAAAAGGAACTTAGACAGCTGAGGCATAAGGGAAGAGAGTTTCGAAATTCATACCTTAAGGATTGATAGATGCTCAAGCAAATTGATCGATGACATGCAATTCGTGTGGAAGATGTGTCGAGTCCCTAAATGTGTTCGTGTTTAGACTCGACCGTATGTGGAACTTGGAATTCGTCGGCGTGAGTGCCAAGTGCCGAGTGTGAGGTGAGTTTGTGCAGAGACAACTTGGAATCGAATGGCTGTGAGCTCGTGCGATTGATTAATTGGAGTGAAGATGTGTGCGTGGAATTTTGATTATGAATTGTGGATTTGGGAATGAAATTTAGCCCTAGAGTGTGAGAAATTTGGGGAAAAATTAAAGAAGGTGAAGAATCGAGCGTGTGGTAATAACCTACGCCTGTCACTGCTATGCAGCCGCATGGCTTTATGCTGTGTGGCTGCATGGTGCAAGTGGCCAAAGCCACTTGAAGCTCAGGCGCCTCTGGTGCGGTCGCACGGTGCGATCGCAAGAATATATATATATTTTTTTTTTTATATAAAAAAATGACTTTGCATAAGAAGGAAAAAAATAATAGGAACAAAATAAAATAAAATAAAACACATTTGATATCCCAAAAAACTCAACTTTTGATTAAAATTTTGGTTTTCAATTGATGAATTGACCCGGCTCTCAACGTCCCCAATTTTTTAAAAACATACTTCAAACATTCTGGGACGTGTATGGGTCTTAAACTTAGTACCCAAAACCAAATTTTTGTATTCAAAGTCACACATTGACATGTGAAATTTAGAAAAAAAATTGCCTCGAAATGCGTGAATTCCACACCCAATCACCCAAACTACTCCAATCAACCCGAACTCGTGTGTGATGCTTAAGGACCCCGTGTGAACAGTGCTTGGACTCTTTTAACATGTATGGATGATCGATGACCATATAAAAAATGCAAAATGAAATTGAAAAATATAATTCCTAATCTAATGCAAAGAGCATAATAAATTAAATAAAAAGGATACAGTGAGTTACCTCCCACCCAGCGCTAGGTTATAATCGATAGCTCGACTTTTCTGCAGCTACTTCATTCTGGCGTCTCTAGTTGAGCAGTAGACTTTTGGTTGGAGAAGTTACCGCCCTAGTAGTATTTTAGTCTTTGCCCATTAACAGTGAAGGTACTCTTAGTCTCATGACTCACTTGTATAGCCCCATATGGTAGGACCTTTGTGACAGTATAAGGACCCGACCACCTTGATCTTAGTTTTCCTGGAAAAGCTTGAGTCTCGAGTTATACAATAGCACTTTCTGCCCCACTTCGAACTCCATCCTATGAATATGCATGTCGTGCCACTTCTTGGTTCGTTCCTTGTAGAGTTTTGAATTTTCGTATGCTTCCATTCTAAACTCATCTAACTCATTAAGTTACAGTAGGCGCTTTTCACCGGCGGCGCTCAAGTCCATATTCAACTGTTCATAGCCCAATATGCTCGGTGCTCCATTTTTAGTGGCAGATGACACGCTTTCCCAAAGACTAGGCTGTATGGAGACATGCCTATCAGGGTTTTGAATGTTGTTCTGTAAGCCCATAATGCATCGTCCAGCTTTTTAGACCAATCCTTTCTAGATGAGTTCACAGTGACCTCGAGTATTCTCTTCAGCTGCCGATTAGATACCTAAACTTACTCGTTGGTTTGTGGATGATATGGAGTAGCAGCGCGGTGTTTAACGCCATATTTATTCAACAACTGCTCAAACTGGCGATTACAGAAGTGCTTGCTCCCGTCGCTGATTATAGCCCGCGGTGTACCATATCGGGTGAAAATATATTCTTCAAGAACCTAATTACTACCTTTAAGTCATTTGTTGGCAGTGCAACTGCATCCACCCATTTTGATACGTAATCCACTGCTACCAAGATATACTGATTTGAGAACGAAGGGGGGAAATGTCCCATGAAGTCAATTCCTCAAACATCAAATATCTCCACTTCCAAAATGTTATTTAGTGGCATTTCATTCCTCAAGATATTTCCAGTGCGTTGACATCGGTCACATCTCTTGACAAACTCAAATGTGTCTCTAAACAGTGTAAGCCAGTAGAACCCTGATTGTAGAACCTTTGCAGCTGTTTTTGAAGCCCCAAAGTGCCCTACGTATGGAGATGAATGGTAGTGCTCAAGAATCTCATTTACTTCTTCCTTAGGTATGCATCTCCTTACTATCTAATCAGCCCCTCACCTATAGAGAATTGGGTCCTCCCAAAAATAATACTTCAATTTGGCGAAGAACTTTTTCCTTTGGTGACTCGAGTAGTTCGGTGGTGGGATGGAACTGTCCAAGTAATTAACGATATCTGCATACCAAGGTGCTTCATCTACTCTCAACATCTGCTCATCTGGGAAGATCTCATTGATGTCCACTAATTCTTCTGTCTCCCTAGGCTCTAATCGGGATAGGTGATCCGCTACTACATTCTTACTGCCCTTCTTGTCTGGTATCTCGATACTGAATTCTTGCAGCAATAGCACCCAATGAATCAACCTCGACTTTGCATCCTTCTTTGTGAGTAGATACTTCAATGCAGCATGATCTGTGTAGACGATGACTTTAGACCCGACATGGTATGATATGAATTTGTCGAATGCATATACCACGGCCAAAAGCTCTTTTTCAGTGGTGGCATAATTGATTTGCGCATCATTTAGAGTTCTGCTTGCATAGTAGATCATATGAAAAATTTTGTTCCTTCGCTGTCCTAATACTGCACCCACGACATGATCACTAGCATCACACATCAATTCAAAAGGTAGTTCCTAGTCTGGTGCCACAATTACTGGTGCTATCATGGGCTTCTCCTTTAAAGTGTTGAATGCTGTGAGACATTCCTCATTAATCTCAAAGGTTACGTCCTTCATTAGCAGATTACATAGTAGCTTAGTGATCTTTGAGAAATCTTTTATAAATCTCCTGTAGAACCCTGCATGCCCCCAAGAAGCTGCGAGCCCCTTTAACTGGTATAGGTGGTGGTAACTTCTCAATAACTTGAATTTTTGCCTTTTCCACCTCAATTCCTTTTTCTGAGATCCGATGCCCAAGTACAATGCCTTCCTGTACCATAAAGTGGCATTTTCCCAATTTAAAATCAGGTTAGTCTCCTTGCATCTCTGTAAGACTGAATTTAGGTGTTCTAGACACTCATCGAATGAAGATCCAAACACTGAGAAGTCGTCCAGGAAAACCTCAATAAACCTTTCAATCATATTTGAGAATATTGCCATCATACATCTCTGAAATGTGGCTGGAGCGTTGCAAAGACCAAAAGGCATCCTACGATATGCAACCGAAGGGCAAGTGAAGGTGGTCTTCTCCTGATCATCTGGTGTGACAGGTATCTGATTGTAGCCTGAGTATCCATCAAGGAAGCAGTATTGTGAATGTGCAGCCAACCTCTCCAACATCTGATCAATGAATGGGAGTGGGAAGTGATCCTTTCGTGTAGCTGCATTGAGTTTGTGATAGTCGATGCAAACTCTCCATCCCGTCACTGTTCTGGTGGAAATTAATTAATTCTTCTCCTTTTTCACCACTGTGATTTTTCCCTTTTTCGGCACCACTTGAATTGGACTGATCCATGCACTGTCTGAAATTGGGTAGATAATTCCTGCATCTAGTAATTTTAGTATTTCTGCCTTGACTACTTTCTTCATGTTCAGATTCAATCTTCTCTGACCTTCTATACTTGGCTTGCAATTTTCTTCCATTAGAATTTTATGCTTACACAGAGAAGGGCTGATCCCTTTAATGTCAGCTATTGTCTACCCAATCGCCGTCTTGTTCTTTCTAAGTACCCTGAGCAGTTTTTCTTCCTCCACCTCACTGACTGTATTCGAAATGATTACTGTAAGTGTATCTAACTCCCCCAAATATGCATATCTGAGATGTGGCGGTAGTTGCTTGAGTTCTAAAACTGGTGGCTGCTGAATGGAAGGCAGTGGCTTTGTATTTCCTGTCCCCAGTTCCTCGAAGTGCCTCTTTCGGGTGTATGGCGGGTTGGTCTCCAAAAATCTTGCACATGTTTCAACTTCAAGATACTCTGACTGGACTCATTGGGATTGTGCAATACATGCCTCATAGGCATCAGATGGGCCGTGAAGTAAGAACGTTTCTTGTACTGCCTTGTCAATGATATCAACTTGGTAACAGTTATCTAATTCTGCTGGCAGTTTCATGGCCTTGAAAACATTGAACGATAGCTGCTTCTCTCCCAATCTTAAGATCAACTGCCCCCTTTGAACATCAATTAACGCTCTCCCTGCTGCTAGAAATGGCCTGCCAAGTATCAATGGGACGTCCTTGTCTTCTTCCATGTCTAAGATAAGAAAATCCGCTGGGAATATGAACTTCTCAACCTTGATAAGCACATCTTCAATTATTTCTCTGGGATGTGTCAGTGACCTGTCAGCCAGCTGAAGTGTTACAGTAGTCGCTTTGGCTTCTCCCAAGCCGAGTTTCCTGAAAATAGACAGAGGCATTAAATTAATACTTGCACCGAGGTCACATAGTACTTTATCGAAATAGATTTCACCAATAGTGTAAGGAACAGTAGAACTTCTTGGATCTTTCAGTTTTGGTGGGAGCTTTTTCTAGATTCTGACATTGTATTCCTCTGTAAGCATCACTGTCTCGTTGTCCTCCAGCTTGCGTTTGTTTGATATAATATTTTTGAGAAACTTCACATAGCTAGCCATTTGGAATAGTGCATCGGCTAGAGGGATGTTGATATGGAGCTTTTTGAAGACTTCTAGGAATTTTTTTGTACTGTTGCTCCAATTTTTGCTTCTTCAACCGCTGTGGAAAGGGAATCGGAGGCTCATATGGGTTGACTGTGACTTTGGCCTTATCCTGTGACTTTTCTGAATTTTCCTTTGGAGTTGATTCCTTTGGTTGTTCATCTTGTACAACAGTCTCTTCTTCAGTAGGAGAAGATGTCTCTCCAATCACACCCAGTCTCTTGACATGGATTTCAAGAAGTTGTACTCCACTTCATGTTGTAATGGCCTTGGCTTGCTCTTTGAGATTGATTTCTGTGTTACTCGGCTAGTTACCCGGCGTTCTACCAGTAAATGCAATGGCTGACTGCCCCACCTGAGTTTCCAAATTTTTTATGGCTACATTTTGATTTTGAAAGGTAGCTTCGTCCTTCTCCATGAATTTTCCTAGCATATCTTCCCATTGAGGCCTCTTCTCTTGTTGTTGAAATTGTCCCTGTGGCCTATTTTGATTCTGGTTGCTCCAAGAGAAATTAGGATGCTTCTTCCAACTGGGATTGAAAGTTTCTCCATATTGGTTTTGTTGTTGGCGTTGTCCCCACTATGCATAGTCTGCTTGCTCAATTCCTTGCATAAGTACTGGGCATTTCGATGTTTTATGCTCAGCTCCATATTCCTCGCAATTGCTCTTCTTCGCTTGTGCTGCTTGTGATATGCTTTCCACCTTGTGATACAGAGAGTCGATTTTTGTAGATATTGCTGAATAAGCATCCACCTCGTAGACACCCGGAGTTTTTCTTGGAAATTCCCTCTCAGAAGACCACATGGCTGATGTGGTAGTCATTCTCTCAAATAATTCCAATGCCCCATCAACTGTTCATGTAGATATTGAGCCATCTGATGCTGAATCCACCATGCTCTTGTGGTATGGAAGTAACCTCGTGTAGAAGAATTGAATTTGGGTCTTTTTGTCAAAACCATGTTGAGGGCACTTTCGTAGCATGTTTTTGAATCTGTTCCAAGCTTCGTCAAATGATTCGATTTCTCCTTGACTGAATACTGATATGTCATGTCTCAGTTTCACTATCTTGGCTGGTGAGAAAAACTTTGTGCAGAATTTGTGCCCCAACTCGTTCCATGTAGTAATACTTGCAACCGGAAGTGAATCCAACCATTCAAGTGCTCTGTCTCGTAGTGTGTGTGGAAATAGCCTTAGCCTAATAGCGTCGTCCGAAATCTCTTGATATCTGAAATGTTGACACATATCCAAAAATCAAGATATGTGTGTATGTGGATTCTCCTCGGCTTTGCCATAGAACTAATGTCCATTTTGAAATAGCTGTATCACATTTGTCTTCAACTGGAAATTTGGCTGGCCAAACGGTGGATACACTATGCTGGATTGACTTTGAATTACTTGAATAGTCAAGAAATCTCCCCGAATCTCATTTCCTTCGTCCATTGCCTCTCCTTCATCAGCTTGAATAATGGGATTGTTCAGTTCGTTTGCCATTTGTACTTGTGCTTCTCGGTGATCTCTTTGCAGTCAATGAAAGGTGCGCTCGATTTTTGGATCAACTGGAATCAATTCTCCTCCAATCGATCTTGGCATGCAAATCTGAAAGATAAAACCAGTACGAGCACTGAGATTCAAACAAATTAAATAACTAATACACAAATTGAAGTTCGAATTAGTGCCTCGAGAAATAAAATTAAACTAAACTCAATCCTCGGCAACGACACCAAAAACTTGTTTACGAAATTATTTTCTTTCAAATTAAAACTACCGCAAGTAATAAAGTGGATTAAATGAGTCCGAATATCGTCCCACAGAGATTGATTAGTTCAAATTTTACCTACCGTAACCTTAACCGAAACAAAATTATCAAAGTGAATGTAGACCTAATTAAACCCCAATTATGCAATTTTTTATATCTAAAATTGGAAAGAAAACCCTACTTATGCAGCTTTTATGATTGTAATGAAATTAATAAGCAAAACAATAATTTAAAACTCTAAAATGAAATCGATTGCTGAGAACGCACGTTTGTTGTAATCAATAGAAATTAAACACACTATGATCACGATTTCCCGTGCAATTATCACTTTAAACTCTAGTTTCACAATATGACAACATAATTCAATTGTTGACGAATCAATGTTCCTAAGTCTATCCAATACTCTCTCTCGAGATATATCAAACATATTTCTACATACCACCGGCCTATATTTCTATGACAAGTGCATATGTAAAAATGCATGTAGTTTTATGAACACTTAAAAATTCACGTAGGGTATAGCGGTATATTTCTATCCCCTATTGGACCCTACGATGATTTATATTATGTCGAATCTATTCCAATTCTCTCGAATGCAAGAATAAATCACTCAAACTTACACAATTATGGGCCCCTAATTGCAGAAACAATAAATGCATATAAATCATTCAAAACAAAAGAAATATGTTTTAATGTCAAATTGCAAAACTAGAAAATTAAAGATCCAACTACATGGTGCATCAATCTCCTAGCATATAAAAATCTAGCCTAACATAGTTAAAATAACAAAATACATCATGTTTTGAATAAAATACATCACCGGGTTATGAAATTTTGAAGTTCTTCGTGCCAATCTTTGTTCTTGCGCTCAAATCCTCTCCAAGAAGTGTTTTTCGGCCTCCAATTGCATTCTCCCTCTTTCTGGATGTTATTTGGTATTTATATCGCGTGGAAAATTAGGTTACCAAAGGAGTTTCAATCGTAGAAGGAAAGAAAAAAATCGCGCCGGAAACGTACCATGCTACAGCATGGTTATAATCCATGCGACCGCATGGTTATACTATATTTCGAACATAAATCCCTGCTCCGAGTCATGCGACCGCACGAGATTTATGTCATGCGACTGCATGGTAGAATTCAACTTTCATTTTCCCCAAAGTGGTCCCTCTACTTGAATCTTCCACTTCTTTGCATCTTTTCTTCATTCTTCACATTCCATCATCCCAAAATATCATCAATTTGTATTTGGCAAACTCAATTTCTTGATTTGTTCATCGGGTCAACTTTTGGATAATTGCACATTGGTCTCTGAACTTTCACTTTGCTTCATTTTAGTCCTTTTTCGCGTTTTTCCTCTAGAATTTAACCATGTTCATCGATGTTCCCTACAATTAACAAATGTAACGAAATTAAGTTACAATTCAATCATTTTACTCGTAATTAAATCATGTTTGTGATCTAAATAAGTGTGCAAAAACACACTTATCATACACAAAACAGGCCGTATGATTCGCTTGGGAAATTGGAGACAGATAGGTGTTTCTCCTCTTCTTCGCTGAGTACTACCTTGGTTTAAGCATGCTTTGGAAAGTGTTGCCTTGGTAGGTGTAAATGTAAGTGTTATGCCATAGATCCAATCGATTTAGGTTGTAAACACTTTTAATATGTTTAGTGTATTTAATTTTGGCAAGATCTATTATTTATTTAAATTAATTTTGTGATAAATAATATTAAATAATAGAGTCCGAAAATCTAAGTTTAAGTGATTTGTTAATCACAAGGAGTTGTGATTGTGAGATACAAATTACATATGATTGGATCTTGAACAAACCGTGGTCGTAAGTAATAATGAGATTTAGCTATCGTTAATACAGATAGACTATCACGTGTGGCATTTCTTACTTGTGAATTAAGTAGCTGATCTCACGAGCTAAAGTGTGGTGACACTTAAATGAACACGTGGATGTTTTGTTATAGAACAAAACATTGAAGACCCGCTAAGAGATTCCACATTGATAACTATCTGAGTGTCAGTGGTTAATCTCTAACGTTCAGTAGTGGAATTGGTCCTATGACTTGATGTCATCATAGTGCCTTGTAGAGGACAGTCATACTTTGACGATGTTGGATGTTGCTTTGCCAAGAGCCGCTAATACGACATCGTTCGTGTATGTCAAGAACCATATGAATGTTGTGAATGACCAATAGAGGATTCATCACTCTTAGATAGTAAGAGATTGTGATTTGCATTTCATTTAATTAAGTCAATAACGAAATCCTTGATCAAGGTATACATATAAGTCGAAAAGGCATTTTCGACTCATATTGGCTTAATAGTAGAATGAAAGATATGATCAATAATCGAGATTGATACATTTTCATATCTCATAGTTGATCGAATCATATTGACGAAGGGATTATAGTTTCATGGTAAACGAACAGTTTTGATTTTGTCATACCACGTGACATTTCCCGTCACATGTGTTGCCCTGATACATTGCTAGATGTCAATCTGGGATGGCGAGTGTGAATTTGTGATAAATTAAAAGGGTGTTTAATTTATCAATTTTGATTGGATCAAAATAATATTTCACACCATTAGGCATCGTGGTCGGGAACCTAGTAGGTCGCATACAAAAGAGAATTGTAAGATTGCAAATTGTCAATTAATTAATTTAACAATCGTTGGATAAATTAATTAATTGGATTGGTTATTTATATCCCTGAATTAATTAATTGGATTAATTAATTCACGGATCGGGTTTAATTAAATGGATTAATTAAATATTGGACCGGACCAGGCCGAGCCCGTTTGGGTTTATATAAATACATGGCTAGGGTTTGAGATCCATATTGTTTTCATTATTCTTGCACAAAAAGAAAAATCCTAGCAGTTGCAGTCTATTTTCTATGTGAATTTCATTGGAGGCTGGACAATTGGACAGTTGTGGGAGGCAGATTCAAGTTGCTGGAAAATAATAACGCAAAGGAGTTTGCAAAATCAAGAAAAATGTATATTTCTCATCACAGTTCTTATCTAAATACAAAGCTGAATCCTGGTGGGAATTGAAACTATTTATTTTCGCTGTGCATGTTTAAGTAAATTCCCAACAATAGTATCAGAGCCAACTTTGTATTTGTTAGGAATTGATTTACATATTGATTAAATTAAAAGTTGATTTAATCATGGTTATCTCTGAATCTAGCAATTATAGTTTTAATTTTATATCTTCAGAATCTGATTTTGGAAAAAAAAATTTGGATCGAGGCGGCGGGCGACAGTGGTGGCGCACGTGCCACCGCGCTCTGCAGGCGTTGCCTGCAACGGCAGCGATGCCGCTGCTACAGGTGGCAGGGACCCTGTTGCCTATTGGGCGGGGCGCCGCCGCCAACAGTTAAAAGAAAAAAAATTAGGATTTCACAGGGTTGGTTGGAGGCGGGGGCTTTCATTGCAATTAATGTAATTGTAAGCCCCGCCTGCAATTTCTGATGGGGTCAATTTGTAATTTTTAAATGGAGGGCTTTTACTGTAATTTACAAATAATGAAGCCCCTATTGTTAAATTTTAAATTGGGTCAAATTTGCAATTTCAAAAGTGTTTTAAAATTTGTATTTTAAAATTGTTTTTAAAATGTTGTTTTAGTTGGGTTTGACCCATACCCTAATTTTGACCAAAAATTAAAATTTATTTAAAATTTCACGACTTTTATATTTTGTTAAAATTAGATTTTAACTTAAATATTTAATTTTGAACCTTAATTGAATTTTTATTTTATTTGGGAGTTTTGTCCTAAATCAAAAATATTAATTCGATTTTATTAGAGTTGGACTCTAATATTATATTAATTAAAATTTGATTTGTATTAATACCACTTCCCAATAAAAATTAAATTTTAGAGTATGACTCTAATTTAATAATTAATTAAAATTCGATTTTGATTAAATTACTTTGCCCAATGGTTATGGAATTAGAGTTGGACTCTAATTCGGGATTTAGTTAAAATTTGATTTTAATTAAATAGGCCCGCCAATTAAGTTAATTAATTAATATGATTAATTAATTAATTATTTCGATCCAAAAATTTTAAATTAGTTTTGATGACTATAATTGCTAGATTTATGATATATTGCATATAATATTAGTTATTATACATAGGAAACATTTATGTGATGAATGTCTAATTATGGATGATTATGGACTCGACCATATGGATGTGTTGAATGATTGATTTACTTATTGTTGTTTTATAGGTTTGCGAGCCCTTAATTATTTTGGACCTGCGAGTTCGTTGTTATTATTGTTGTTATGGGCTTGCGAGCTCTTTATGATATTGGACTTGTGAGTCCGTTGTTATTGTTATTATATGGGCCTGGGAGTCCGATTTCTTTTAGGCCTACGTGCCAACTAGTATAGGATACATGTTGCAGCCTGACTAATTGAAGGCGCAAGAAGAGGTGGAGACCATGGAGATGGTGCATTGGTGTTGATCCAACGTTGTACTCCTTAGGAATTGACCAACTAGTCTTCCCTTTGGCTCAGAAAAACTAGATAGAACAAGTCCATAATCATCCATTGCACGTTAAATCCCTCGTTAAAATATTAAGTTAGTATTATTTGCCTTCCATCATTATAGTGAAAAACAAGAATCCTAAATTGACCTTAGCTTGTTGAGTACACTCAAGGCTGGTCTATTAGGGATATATTTGACACTATAAAATATTTGATGTTTTTGAATGATGGGTTTGACTTAACTAAAATTTATCTTTTGTTGAGTACACTCAAGGAGATAAGTTTTAGAGGTATATTAATCTAACACATAAGATGTGTGAAGACAAAAGAGTTGTCAGCTTAATGATCTGGGAGTTGTATAGAGATAAAATTGATAATAATATCTACCCAAATGTTTTATTAAGGTTTGTTGAGTACACTCAAGATCTTGATACAACGAAAAGGATCCCAGCCCACTTGAATCAAATGTGGATTCAAATAATTTATGTATGAGGGTCATGAATTTATTTTTTAAACAGTGGGAGCACGTTTAATTAAAGTCCATATTGAATTTGTTCATATGCATTATAATACATATTAACTCTATATTTTTTGTCATTTATAGTTTTTGAATCATGAGTAATCATATGAATTTGAGAGGCATAACTGCAATTTGAGAATCTTTCTCAAGCATAAGAAAGTTAGGTATGTCCTTGAGCAGCCCTTTCCAGTGGTGCCTACTGAAAATTTCACTCAGGAAGAGGTGGCTGCTTACAACAAACACAGTGATGATGATAACACTGCAGCATGTGTGATATTTGCAGCTATGTCACCTGAGTTGCAGAAGCAACATGAGGGTATGGATGCTTACACTATGATTTTTCATCTCAAGGAGTTGTATGATGAACAATCTTGTGTGGAGAGGCATGAGACTTCTATACAACTATACCGGTGCAAAATGGCAGAGGGATCTTCAGTCAGTGCTCATGTGCTGAAGATGATTGGTTTCATTGAAAAATTGGGTTCATTGGGTTTTATTATGGATCATGAACTAAGTATTGACTTGGTTCTGCAATCTTTGTGGATAGTTATTCACAGTTCATTATGAACTTCAATATGAATAAGATCGAATGCACACTCCCTAATTTGCTTAATATGCTTAAAACTATGGAGCCCAATGTCAAGGCTAGCACTGGGCATGTCTTAGCTATTCATTCCTCCAAGGGCACCAAGAGGAAAATCAAAGGAAGTTTTAAGAGAACGTCCAAAAAGGCTAAGGCCAATAACAAAGCAGTCAAAGCAGGCAAGGACAATACCAAATCTGATGACCCATACTATCACTGTGGAGTGAAAGGTCATTGGAAAAGGAACTGCAAGGCTTACCTCGCTAGCTTGAAGGGAAAGAAGTCTTCTGAAGCTTCTACTTCAGGTAATTTTGTTATCGAGGTTAATATGTCTACTTCATTAGCTTCTTAGGTATTAGATATTGGATGTGGATCTCATATTTGTATAAATATGCAGGGACTAAAGAGAAGTAGACCACTGCAAAAAAGAGAAGTTGACCTGCGCGTGGGAAATGGAATAAGAGTTGCTGCATTAGCTGTAGGGACATACTTCTTACCACTGCCTTCGGGCTTAGTATTAGAATTAGAAAATTTCTATTTTGTTCCCGCCATTACTAAAAACATTATTTCTATTTCGTGTTTGGATATGAATGGTTTTTCAATTAATGTTAAGAACAATCGTTGTTCATTTTATAAAAAATGAGATCTTTTATGGTTGTGGTGTGTTGCAAAATAGAATTTAAATTCTTGATACTGAGTCGTCTATTATGAGTATAGAAAATAAAAGGCATAAAAGTGATAATCTAAATAATACATACCTCTCGCATTGCAGACTGGGTCATATTAACGACAAACGCATTTTCAAGTTACATAAAGATTGATACTTGGAGTCAACTGATTTTGAATCATTTGATAAATGCGAGTCGTGCCTATTAGGCAAAACGACCAAGTTTCCTTTTACTGGAAAAGGAGAAAGAACCACAGAACTGCTGGGACTAATACATACTGATGTATGTGGACCCATGTCAATAACTGCCAGAGGTGGTTTCTCTTACTTCATCACATTCACTGGTAATCATTCTAGATATGGTTATGTGTATCTGATGAAATTCAAGCATGAAGCACTTGAAAAGTTCAAGGAATTCAAACTTGAAGTAGAGAAATAGACTGGTAAAAATATTATCACGCTGAGATCAGATCGAGGTGCAGAATATTTAAAGGGAGAATTTTTAGATTATTTAAAAGAGAATGGGATTATCTCGCACTGGACTCCGCCATATACACCGCAACATAATGGTGTATCTGAACGGAGGAATCACACTATATTAGATATGGTGCGATCTATGATGAGCCATGCAAACATCCCAAAATCATTTTGGGGTCATGCACTAATTGCTGTGTGCTACACACTTAATCATGTCTCATCTAAATCGTTCAACAAAACTCCATATGAGTTATGGAGAGGAAAAAGACCAAACTTATCTCACATAAAAGTTTGGGGCTGTGACACTTATGTAAAGTGAAATGAATTAGATAAATTTGAGGCTAAGTCTGATAAATGTATATTTGTGGGATATCCAAAAGAGACAGTTGGATATCAGTTCTATAATCCGTTGAGAAGAAGGTGTGCATCTCAAGACATGCCATATTCCTAGAGAAAGAGTTTATTCTAGGAGAGCGTAGTGGGAGCAAACTCGAATTTGAAGAAGTTCAAGAATCCACAGATACAGTTAAACAATTAGATGAACTTGAGTCTGATCCCACACCTGTTGATAGACAGACTCTTGATCAGGATGTGGAGAACCCTGAGGACACTCCATCTCAGCGTAAATCAAGTAGGATCATTCAACCTCCTAGGAGGTACGAATTCACGATTACTAATCAAGTATTATTAGTTGAGGATGATGAACCTACAAATTACGCAGAAGCAAAGTCAAGTGTTCACTCGAAGAGATGGCAAGAAGCCATGGAATCAGAAATGAACTTAATGTATGAGAATAAGGTTTGGACCTTGGTCGACCTTCCAGGAGGGATAAAATCGGTAGGTTGTAAATGGGTTTATAAGAAAAAGGTCGATGTGGATGGAAACGTCCATACATACAAAGCAAGGCTAATAGCGAAGGGTTACACACAAAGACGCCTTTGACTTTGATGAAACTTTTTCGCCTGTAGCCATGCTGAAGTCGATTCAGATTTTGCTTGCAATAGCTGCATACCATGATTATAAGATATGGCAAATGGATGTCCAAACTGCTTTCCTTAATGAAAACTTACAAGAGGGGGTGTACATGACACAACCTGAAGGTTTTGAATCCAAATGAGCCAACAAAGTATATAAGATAAATCAATCCATTTATGGATTAAAGCAAGCCTCTAGGAGCTGGAATCTTCGTTTTGATGAGACAATCAAAAGGTTTGATTTTATCAAAAATGAAGATGAACCGTGTGTTTACAAGAAGACAAGTGGGAGTGCGGTTGTATTCCTAATATTATATGTCGATGACATATTATTAATCGGGAACGAAATCCCAATGCTTCAGTCGGTAAAATTATGGTTGTCAAAGAATTTCTCCGTGAAAGATATCGGAGAGGTAGCGTATATCTTGGGAATCAAGATCTATAGAGATAGATCTAAAAGATTACTAGGCTTATCCCAATCTTCGTGTATAGATAAAATCTTGAGAAGATTTAATATGGAAGAGTCTAAAAGAGGTTTATGTCCCATGTCACATGGGATTTACCTCTCAAAAGATATGTGTCCTAAAACACATGATGAAAGGAGTCGCATGGATAAGATTCTTTATACTTCGACGATAGGATCTATCATGTATGCAATGCTATGTACGAGACCAGATGTTTCATATGCTCTAAGTGTTACGAGCAGGTTTCAAGCAAACCCTGGTGAGAAACATTGGATAGCGGTTAAGAACATTCTTAAGTACTAGAGAAGGACTAAAGATGTGTTCTTGATCTATGGAGGAAATGAATTGAAAATTCATGGGTATACTGATGCCAGCTTTCAAACTGACAAAGATGATAGCAAGTCTCAATCAGGATATATGTTTACTCTCAACAATGGAGCGGTTAGTTGAAAAAGTTCCAAACAAGTGACAATCGCTGATTCAACAACAGAAGCCGAGTACATTGTTGCTTCTGAAGCAGCGAAGGAAGCTGTCTGGATCAGGAAGTTCATTAATGAACTTGGAGTCATTCCTAGCATTGTTGTTCCCATACATTTGTATTGTGATAACAATGGAGCCATCGCACAAGCGAAGGAATCGAGGTCTCATCAACGATCCAAACATGTGCTAAGGCGATATCATCTCATCAGGGAGATTATACAAAGAAATGATGTAACAATGGAGCGAGTTCCCACAGATGACAATATTGCTTATCCACTGACAAAACCGTTGTCATAATAGAAACATGATCGTCATGTGGACACTTATGGTATTAGATACATGAGTGATTAGATCTAGTGCAAGTGGGAGTTTGTAAGTGTTATGTCCTAGATCCAATCGATTTAGGTTGTAAACACTTTTAATATGTCTAATGCATTTAATTTTAGCAAGATCTATTATTTATTTAAATTAATTTTGTGATAAATAAGATTAAATAATAGAGTCCGAAAATCCAAGTATAAGTGATTTGTTAATCACAAGGAGTTGTGATTGTGAGATACAAATCACGTATGATTGGATCTTGAACAAACCATGGTCGTAAGTAATAACGAGATTCGGATATCGTTAATACAGATAGACCATCACGTGTGGCATTTCTTACTTATGAAGTAAGTAGCTGATCTCACGAGCTAAAGTGTGGTGACACTTAAATCAACACGTGGATGTTTTGTTACAGAACAAAACATTGGAGACCCACTAAAAGATTCCACATGGATAACTATCTAAGTGTCAGTGGTTAATCTCTAACGTTCGGTAGTGGAATTGTTCCTATGACTTGAGGTCATCATTGTGCCATGTATGAGGACAGTCATGCTTTGACGATATTGGATGTTGCTCTGTCAAGGGCCGCTAATACGACATTGTCACTCTTAGATAGTAAGAGATTGTGATCTGCATTTCATTTAATTAAGTCAATAACGAAATCATTGGCCAAGGTATACACATAAGTCGAAAAGGAGTTTTCGACTCATATTGGCTTAATAGTAGAATGAAAGATATGATCAATAATCGAGACTGACACACTTCCATATCTCGTAGTTGATTGAATCATATTGACGAAGGGATTATAGTTTCATGGTAAACGAATAGTTTTGATTTTGTCATACCACGTGACATTTCCCGTCACATGTGTTGCCCTGATACATTGCTAGATGTCAATTTGGGACGGCGAGTGTGAATTTGTGATAAATTAAAAGGGTGTTTAATTTATCAATTTTGACTTGATCAAAATAATATTTCACGCCGTTATGCATCGTAGTCGAGAACCTAATGGGTCGCACACAAAAGAGAATTGGAAGATTGCAAATTGTCAATTAATTAATTTAATAATCGTTGGATAAATTAATTAATTGGATTGGTTATTTATATTCCCGAAATAATTAATTGGATTAATTAATTCACGGACCAAGTTTAATTAAATGGATTAATTAAACATTGGATCGGACCGGGCCGAGCCTGTTTGAGTTTATATAAATACATGACTAGAGTTTGAGATTCATATTGTTTTCATTATTCTTGCTTACACAAGAAAAAAATCCTAGCAGTTGCAGTTTATTCTCTGTGTGGATTTCATTGGAGGTTGGACAATTGGACAGTTGTGGGAGGCAGATTCAAGTTGCTGGAAAAGAATAACGCAAAGAAGTTTGCAAAATCAAGAAAAATGTATATTCTCATCACAGTTCTTATCTAAATACAAAGCTGAATCTTGGTGGGAATTGAAACTGTTTATTTTCGCTATGCATGTTTAAGTAAATTCCCAACAGTAAAAGCCTCGGATCCTATCACTTCGGGATATCAACACCTCTATCAATGTCGTACGAAGGTGCTTACGTCGCAGCTGAAGTGGTTCCGAAGTGGCAGATGCACTGAGGTGCTCTGCAAGGAGGCGTAACACTATTAATACTGATGACCTCAATAAAATTGGTTGTTTGAGCATTAATGATAGCTTCTTCAAATTCATTAGTATCATTTGTAGGGGATGTAGTGAACTTAGCAAATTTGGGACAGTATCAATGCAAATTAACCGTTGTTCGAAAAGTTGACTGATGTCCATTATCGAATTTCGGCTGATCTTATTTGGATGAACACATAATCTTGCATTGATTGTAGCTTAATTTGTTTTGCTAAAAGAAACATAATCTTGAATGAATAATATTGTTGAAGCTGGAATCAGCCACGTCTAACATAATTTTCAGCAGGGACTGTGAGTGTCTTCATCGCCATTAGGGATTGCGTATCCGTCAAAAAAAAATAATGAAACGCAAAATTTCAGTATGGATTTCTATTTCTTGTCATGATTTATGAAATAAAAATAGGATTTGGGGATGAAGAAAGCTATGAATTTTATGGAATGGGAGAAAACGATTCAAGGGGACAAGCGATTTTGGGCATTTTCTTCAAAGAGTAATGCTGTGATTTCGGGATTTTGGCAATAAAATTGGAGTGATGTGTCGTATTTGGAGGAGAGATTATAGCCCTTGAATAGATTAATGATGATAGGTGTAATCTTTTAGTTACCATTTTTTACAACATAAAATGATGTGGAAGAAAAAAATTGGTTGAAAAAGTTGATTATGTTTTAAAGTGAGAAATGATAGAATGACGTGGCATTATGTAACTCATTATGTAAAGTTTAATGTACATATAGCAAAGTTCTTAATTGAATATGCTGAATGTACGGAAATCCAAATTCAAATCAAGCTTGTACGGTAGGATAACATCAACAATGGTGGTATGAAGGATCATTCTCCATGTCTGAGATAAATTTTGCTTTTGGAAGGATGTCAAGCTTGCTAATATACATGTCTGCGATAGCACCTTGAAATGATTTCTGATTCGGAATTCCCAATTAAAATTTTATAGGTAACGTGTTTGGCTTCCTTCTTCGCTATATTGTAAGATTCATGCATGATGTAGTCTTATATTGATGACTTTTCAAAACCCAGTTAGGTCGTGATTCTGAAATTTTTTTTATTTTTCCCTGATTCGTGATAAAAGCGTTATCTTGTCAGAAATATCTATTATTTGAACTCCATATTGTATGTGAGCCTCTTTTCATCGTAATTGTTTGCCAATACATATTGTCAGAAATATATAATGTTTTGGATGCAGACATGATGAAGAGATTTTCGGATAGGAAATATGGAGAAAATGTGAGCGAGATATGATGAAGTCGTGATTTGGAACTGGAAGATGATTTCTTGGATTTGATTCATGAGGTTTCGTTAATCTTAGTAAAGAAGAAGGTAAATTGGGAATTTTTGGCATGATTGGGGTTGGGACCGTTGGGTGGTTGATATGGCATGTTTGGTGGATATTTGTTGATCATTATGTTTACTGTATATGTCGTAGTATTTTTTCCTTAAAAAAAGTTGTAATGTAAAAGATGAATATTTATATAATTTATTGTATTAAGTGTAATTTCCACTTATACATGCGCTATGGTCATATATAACAAATGAGCTCATATTGGATATTAATCAATTGAAAAAACTTACACCCACACATATTTTTCAATTTTTCAATTTAATAAGCAGATGATAAATTTATTCTTTTAAAAATCAGTTGTACCCACTCCACCACTCCACGTGATTCCACACCACACCACACCACACCACAACCCATCTCATCCCCAATTCACTTTCATCCTAAAAATTGGTCACAATAACTGGACCATAGATCTTCCCTACAAAGCGCGCATGTCGCATGTGTAAAGTCCCAAAATAAATAAATAATGCTACTCCTCATATATAAAGCCCTCGATGAAAGCCACGTGGAGGCACTACGTGTAGACATTTGGCAATTAGCCAAGTCAAATTAAAGAAAAGACAAGAACTGCCTTGCAACCAAGGCGCTATCTCCATTAGGATTCTTCTGTCGAGGCACTCCATCTCAAAGCTGAACCTCTTCACGTCCAAAGTTCTATCTCTTACGGCCGAAGTGCTTGTTCTCTTCAAAGTAGGACTGATGAGTATCTTTAGGAATGATTGATACAACGTTTGTATTAATAAGTGTGAGACATGTCAGTCAAGGAATGTAGGGCGACTGATCCTTCATCAATGTAATTAATGCATGACAGCGTGATGTGAGATTTCAATTAATTAGATGAAGCCACCTGGATCTGATCCAAATGTAATCACTCTGGCCCAATTCCTATAAATAACAGCTTTATAAATTGTAAACGATGGGGGAAAAAAAAAGAATATTTACAAACTCTTTACAAACTCTATATGATTATCACTCTTATCCTCACTTGATATCAATTGGCTTAGGGATAATTTTTTGTGATTGTGTTCGCTCATTTTCATCTTTGATCTTATTGTCGGTGCTCGAATGATTATGTCTCGTCATCTCCCACATTCACAACCGTCATCGACTCTTTGACCAAATTTTCGGTTCAAACGTGTCGAAATTTTCTCACGTGAACACGAGTGGACCCCAATATCTGTTGACATATTTTTTGGGGTCAACAAATTGATGCCGTCTATGAGAAACTCGATTATAGATAACCACAAGAATCCCATAAAGAAAAGTCGTCAGTCTTTGTTTGAGAAGATTTCTTGTCTTTGAAGAAAAGAAGGAATCCTTAAAGAAAGGATTACCAAAAGAAACCATGTGTTCAAAACACCATTACACCCCTTGAAAAGAGGAATGTTGACTGACCTTAAAATGACTTGAAATACCATCATGAGTACTAGCAATGAGGAATCTGTACCTTGGAAAACCAAGGAACACCCTGAAAAAGGGGAACCCTCGCACACTGCCCTAGCATCTTGCCATAAATTCCACCAGCCAAACAAACGAGGTGGAGCACAAGGTAGATCATGGGGAGGGTCCAGGGTAGCAACTAGACTCACTAGGGAAGTGGCTTCTATGGTGAAAAAAATCATAAGTATTGCTTAGCAAAAACTCGTCGTGCAAGAAAATGTTGAGGAACATGCAAGTCCGAGGTTAAAATTTGATTCATCAATTGATGAGATCAATTTGATTTGTCAAATATATCGATGAGTTAAGAATTTGAGGATGAAAGAAATAGAGAACATGAATTCATGTCTAGAACAATCACCCTGAAAAATGGGTAAAGGGAGTACTTAAGTAACTTTTGTTGAATGGTTAAGATTTGAATTTATTTTTAGCGAAAGCTAAACTTCAACATCTGTTATTAGTTCATAAGACCATTGAAAAAAATGATACTTAAGTTAGTGAGAATAATTAGTATGGCAAAATGGTCATTTATGATCATACCTAATTACTGTATCTCAGATGGGAATAAAATACATATATGGTAAGTCAGAGAAAAATATTATAGATTTATTAGTTTCTATGATCTTATATATTCCAAGAGTTTAGTTTTTTGCCTTTAGTAGAAAAGGTAAAGACTAATAATTAAATTGGATAGTCTAGAGTCTGTTAGACAGGATCTAATTATTGGAGCTTAGTTAATACGTGACCGATCAAGTCCCTGTCGTAGCTGTATAGCGTGTTGGATCTTAATTATGGTAATTATAATAGTTTTGGGCTTGACTGTAATTGCAATAAAGTTTTGTACATAGTTGTAATTACTATGAAAGTTGTGAACTTAATTATAATTGTAATTGAAGTTCTAGGATTGTACATGTAATTAAATGTAAACAAATTGGATTTGAAATTTAATTAAAACTCCTATTCGGATTTTAATTAGGACTATTATTTGAATATGAAATTATTATTGTACAAGGATTGTAACTATTTTATTTCTGTAAATAGAGATTAGATGAAAAATAAACATCCGATAAAATTGTATAATAATCATAATACATAATTTCATAGTATTCAAATTTGGAAAAAGACAATTATTTTCTTGCTTTTATCAATTGGCCATGTCAAAAATTAATTTCTTACTTTAAGAATGTTCTCACCCACTGGTGTAGTCTAAACTTTGGAGAATATCATAAAAGACTTCGAGGTTTGAAGCATCAAGTTTTTGGAATTAAAAAATTAAAAATTCGTGATAAAAAAACTGGAAGTTCTTGATACTGAATTTATTTAAGAACTGACCATCGAATTTTGGTAAAAATTTAAATAATTTATTCTTGATAGAGCATACATGTAAACATCAAGACAATCTTATTTACTGAATTAATTTTTTTTGAATTTCTGGATAATTCCGCTTTCGCATTCCAAAAAAATTCACTTCCATAGATAAATACTAACGATTTGAACCGTTGGTAATTTTTGAATAGTGTAACCTATCAAAGTTCACCGACAAGCAATTCTATTGAAAGATCTCCAGAGCTTTTGATGATTGTAGCGCTTGAAAATGATTTAGAGGACGCTAAACCATCGGAATTCAGGGCTCCAGTGACAGAAATTCATGCACTGATGGCACAATTGTGTGTTTGCTTCAGTAATTAATTAAAAAAATTAATTTACTACCCCTTTTTTTGTAGAAATAATAAACATTAGCTATAGAAGTAACTGGTTAAATAGGTATGTTTACATATGGGAACATTACATCATGATTTTAAAAAAGAAACATAAAATAACAAGTATTGCAAATACCTAATTTACCTAGTCCTCATATCAAGAGAGAATAAGAAGATAGAACTTACATTGGTTACATTCATCCTATGAAAAGTCAGATGCTAATTCTCTTTTATGGGTCCCATTTTAATTGTACGAAGAAGACCTTGGTGGCAGATAGGTTGAAAAACCATCAATAACAAAGCCAGCAGAATCCTCCACGTTGTTAGAAGTAGAGCTGTTAACTCTTTGATGAAAATCATCAGCCGGATTGTTATTTAATGAACTGAAGTATATGTTCTGTTGTTGCTGGTTTGGATACTGCATGTGAAACCCACCACCACCTCCTCCACCAGCCGTGGGTGCAGATGGACAGCCGGTGAACTGTTGCACCAGTGCTCGGAAATTGCTCGTGTCAGTGTTAAGTAGGGTGGTCGGTGTTCGTCGGGATGCCCTAGAACGTTTTCGGAGAGGTTTCGAAATGCCACCTTCCGGTCCCAAATTGCTTTGAATAGAAGTGCCCGTGACATCGACAGAGTTGGGGGTGGTGGTGGTGACGATCGTAGCATCTGACACCGTGTCATTAAAAGTTGCATATGAGTTGGTTTGCGGTTGATGGTATGAAATCCAATCACTGGATTTGGACATGGTTTCATTGATATTAGCCATATGGAAAGAGTAAAAGCATAGGTGATTGAATTGAAATATTTATGGAGTAAAGGATCAATAAATCCTAGTATTTTTTTATTATTTTTTGGGTTTTATATAATATTTGGGCATTTATTCCTGGTCAATGCAAAGACTTTTTTAGTTGGGAGAAAACGAAGTTTGGCATTTGGTGGAAATTCTAGAAGTGGTCGTCTAAGGCATGCATCGATTATACATAATAAAGTGTGGCAGAGTGCTTCGTGGAAGCAGCAAATGAAATATATAGGGTTAAATATTCACTTGGTCCTTAAAGTTATATTAAATTTTCAAATTGGTTCTTAACATTTATTATGTTCAAAATAAGTTTCTAAAGTTTCATTATCTGTTCAAAAATCCCAGTTTGGTCACTCTGCTAATTAGATTAACGTGAATTCCTGCGCATACATTGTTGACGTCACTGTATATTAAATAAATGTTAATTTTATTAATCGCAAGCCTAAATCATGCTAAAAATGGGATAATGAATCTTGAAGCTTGTTTTGGTCCACTTCGAGTACTAAAATCAAATTTGAATGAACATGAAATTGATTGGTGATAAATTGATTTCATTGTTTCATCATTTTAGTACATGTTTTACATCAAATACATTTTCTATCCACATATTTTGTAATTTCTACAAGTATTACACATTCATTATCCTTATATTCTGTATGTCTTACGTCTTAGCATGGCATAGGCTTACTTAAACGCCAAGTTATTACACGTTGGTTTTAAATGCATAAAAGTAGAACTTAACAATTATTTCACTGATAGAGTAATCAAATTAGAACCATTAGAATACTTTATTGATAAATTTGAAATGGAATAATTTCAAGGATGAACTTGAAAGTCTCTCTGTAACTTTAAGGACTAAATGTATATTTGACCCAAAAAAGGATCTTAGACGGAAGATGACATTATCAAAAAGGAATTTTCTTTGTAGCTTAATAGGGTGATATATTGACTTTTGCGTCCTTGTGAGTTGTGACGTGTGAAATTCCGTGAAGAAACAAAAAGCTATTTTGTATAGTTTGTTATGAAAGTGACGATGAATTGAAAGTCAAGACGAGCCTCCTCTTATATCTGTATTATATTTTATAATAAAAATGAAATCTATATAAATGGTATATTTACATTTTACATTTTGTGTTTTATAAATATTTATATATTTTTTATACTATATTTTACATAGTAGTAACGAATAACACCATTGAAAAATTGATAGGGTATGAATGATTTAAGAAGGAAAGTCTCGGTGCGTGTCTTGAAAAGCTTAAATTATTATTAAGACTCAAAGTTTCATATTAAAAGATTAACTTTATTAAAAAGAGAAGTGTTATGCCTCGTCACATAGGCTCCATTTGAAGCCCTTGCGATGAAGCCACATGGATTGTTGCGTTTGTAAATTTGAAGCACCAAAACTGCAATTACCAAAGCGATCTCACATTAATGACGAAGTTCCGAAGTCTACCTGCTGAAGTGATGAAACTCGACAAAGGTCAAAACTGAAGCTCAAGTGACGACCCACACGTGAATATCTTAAATTTATGCATGATCCTTTTGGAATAATTGATGGGACCTTTGTAATGAGTGAAATGTCAAAGTCTTATCAGTTTAGGCTGTAGGGTAGCTACTCTGTATAAGAGCATTAAATACGCCACGAGCTAGTGAGCTTGAATTAATGTCTAAGATTGGACGCTTTGGGTTAGGAGATGATGTCGCCTGTATATTCATCCAACTAACACTATTTCTTGTGCAACACTATAAATGCGCCCCTCCTTGTATCATTTGAAGAATAATGCAACTCAACACATTTAAAGTTATTCTTTGCCTTCTCTCTTGGGGATTATACATTTGCTTTGCAAGAGTTTAATTTACTTGACTTTCTTTAAGTTGTTTACGACTGGTAATCGTTACACAATTGTTTCTAGAATATTTTGCCAGAGGCCTAGCATATTTGTCTTATGTGATAAAGCTCCTCCCACATCCAAATACGGAATATTGTCTAGCAAGCTGGCAATACATGTTGGAACTTTCTTATGTGTACATAAGTAGGTTTGCTATCTATTGTCCACGTCATCGCAACTGAAAACAGGGTCAACAAATTGGCGTTGTCTGTGAAAAACCATATTATAACCACGAACAACCCCATGGAGAGAACTTGTCAAAAAGTAGTTGGGCATTCCCCTTGAAAAATGATATTTTCTTGAAAAAGAACCAGAGAAAGCCCCGAAAATTGGAAAATTTGACAGTTTAAGGAAAATTGAATTCGAACCGTGATGTTCCTTCTAGAAGGATAAAGGAAAACGATGATGAAGTCCCACAAGCAGCAACTGCCCCAGTGGGTCAGTGCTGACCTTACCACCATTATAGACTTGAGGATGAGAATGGATGCCCAACTCACCAGGGAGATTACCACCATTTCAACAAATATGATAAACATTACCCGTCAGAACATGGCCATGCAAGAGCTACTCATGCAAATGCAAGGCCAAGGAGGTCCTCAAATCCTTCCTTTTGCACCTCAAGAGTATTATCCATGTGAAGATAAAGTACAAAGCTAAAAGGCTCCATCCTCGCAATGGGCTTGAGAAGTTAGCCCCTTTGAAAGAAACGTGGGAGTTGATATTTCTTCCAATTATGCTTCTAGCCAACACATTGAGGCCCCATCTAACATGGATGACAATTTTCCTCCCGAATATGAGCCGAAATATGGGCATCAAAGGCCCATCAGCGTGTTTGATAGAATCAACCCAACTGAAACAAGGCGTAGGCCATCTCAACAATCTCCCATGCCTAGAAATAGGAGGGAAGAAATGGCAAGAGACAAAGCCGGCTCATCTCATCCCCCATCCAAATATCAGCTTGATTAGGATGATGACTCAAATGAATCCCAGGGATCTTGTGACCTCGATTATGACGATGAAAATTTGCCATTTCTCACAAGAGCTAAGGAATGCTCCTATGTCGAGCTACTATATGCTGCCAAAGATATCAAAGTATGATGGGAGAGGCAACCTGGCCAAACATTTGAACAATTACAAAACACATATGAGCCTGAGAGGCATCAGACCCACTGTTAAATGCAGGGCCTTCCAATTGACTTTAAATGGAGCAGCAAAAATTTGGTACATTATGTTACCTCCTGGGAGCATTAAGAGCTGGCCATAGTTTAAAAATACGTTCTTAAAGCTATTTTCCGTGAGGAAAGAAGAAGAGGCTCCCATCCAACGTCACCATGACATGAGACAGCAGCCTAGAGAAACATTGAAGGGCTTTTTAGCTCGTTTTACTGATGAAATGACATACTACATACAAGCTACTGATTGGGAGGCATTGTCCACAATACAAGCAGGGCTAACTATGAATACCCTTTTATGGAGGGATTTGCAAAATTAGGATCCTATCACCTATGATACCTTGCTTGAAATGATCAAGTGCGAGATCATCAACAAATAATTAATTGATCATAGAAATAGAGCTAATAGAGGACTCCTACACCCACAAAGGCAGCATGGGAGATAACCCACCTCTCATCTAATGGACCACTAGTGGAACAAAGCTGGTAATGAAATTGATCCAAGTTATGGGCCAGCACTCGCCACTGCTACATTGAGTGTAGTGCCATATTAGCTTATGAAGATGTTACCCCAAAACTAGCTTGCAGTAAATAGGGGAGGACAAAGAGTTCCCCCAAAAGGCAGGACTAGAGATGAAGTTTAGGGCCTAGGAATTGGCCAAACCCAATCAATATTGTACTTACCACTATTCCTATAGTCACAACATAGCAGACTGCAGAGATATCACCCAGCATCTTAGATGGAAGAGTCCTTTAAATCACTGAAATGACCCCCCGCCAAAAAATGCCCCACCTAGGCAGGATCAATCACCTAGGTATGAGAAAGGTAGGTCTCGATGGAAGAAAATGTGTGAGGGAAAAAGAACCAAAGAGGGGCAGTGACAGCGTAAAGACTACCCAATTGATATAGAGAACGTCCCTATTCATGAAATTGATACAATCTTTGGAGGGCCCAATATTAGAGGCTATACAAGGAACTCACAAAAGAATTACGTCTCAGAGACCAAGGGCTTCCTATTAACCAACTAAGTAGTGGATATTAGTTCTCGAGGAAATCAATCACTACCTATTTCCTACACACAAGAAGATTCTAAGGACGTCTACTTTTCCCATTGTGAGGCCCTCATTGTAAAGGCTATGGTGGCTCGTAATGGTTTAAAACGAATCTTAGTAGATAATGGTAGCTTCGTAAACATCTTCTTTGGAGCTACTTTTGACAAAATGATTGTGGATCATAAGTTAACTCTTATTACCACCTCCTGTACAGTTTTACATGTGATAGCATCATCCTAAAGGATAAAACAACACTAGTGATGGAATTGGAGAGCCACGCTCGATGTCCTTGAACTTTCATGAAATTCCTGATTGTGAATAGCACATCAGCTGATCATGGGGATGCTAAGCAAATTTGCTCTAAAGGACTTTGGAGGCTATTGCTTTCATTCACCAACAATGCATGAAATTCCCTACTGATTAGAGGATAGCAATAGTTAGAGGTTACCGAGAAGAACAAAAATGCTACTTGAATGCAGTAAGAAAGGCCGAGCCCAAGGACATCATGTGATAATTATCGATATGAACATGATGGATGCCCTAGAAAAAAATGATCTCAAACAAGTTCTTGTGGAAGATATTATATACCGGTTTAGAATTTCCTACTCAATCGTCTTTCATATTAGGAGACAATTTGATAGCAAAAAGGTTAAGTATCTACGCAAGGAGTTGAGAATTAAGAAATATTTTTCCATGACACACCATCCCCAAGCTAACGGACAAGCCGAGGCTGTAAACAAAATCATCAAGTATACTCAGTAAAGAAAACTCGATGCATCTAAGGAAGCATTGGTTGATGGACTACCAAAAGTGCTATAGGTAATCCGAACTACTGGTCGGATCTCCTGGGGAAAACCCTTTCTCAATTGCCTATGGTGTCGAAGCAATGAGACCGGTAGAGGTTTAACTTCCTTCTCCTTGCCAATTACAATTCAATGAGATATACAATGAAGAAATGAAGAGATGTAAACTCAATCCTTGATGAAAGAAGGGATAAATCCCAAGTAAAATTGGCTACTTACCAAAGGAAGATGACCAGTTACTATGTAGTAAAAGTCAAGAAGAGATCTTTCGTGTAAATGATTTAGTGCTTCGGATGATGTTCATGTCTTCGAAAGAACCAAGAGTAGGTACGTTAGGACCAAATTGGAAAAGCCCATATCACATCAAAGAAGAACTATGACCTTTTACTTATTGGATATAGGATTTGGATGGAATGTTACAGCCTCGTTCATGTAATGTCAAGCATTTTTAAATAAACTATCAATGATTGTACTTAAAAGTTGAAAGATCTTACCCAGCCCCTGTAAAAATTCTCGAATGTGAATAAATAAAACTACGTTTCATTAAGGAGATTAAAAACTCTTGTATAAGAGCGTAGGTGCCTCAAACAAGAGGATCAGATTCCAAAAAGGGATCATTTTATTTATTCTTTGAGGCATACATCACATAACACCCTTTGACAAAGCTAAACATCAAGGAAGAAACCCTTATATGGATTAACCATCTACCAGGTAGGAATGCATGGATGCCTCAGAGAGGAGGACCAAATCCCAAAGAGATCACCTCATTTGTTCTCCAAGGCTTACATCATATGCATCTCTTTAACGAAGATGAACGTCAAAGGAGAAGCCCATACATGGACGAACCATCTACCAAATGTTAAAGTGTAGGCTCCTTGGAAAGAAGGATTGGATCCCAAAAGGGATCACCTCATTTGTTGTCTAATTCATACATTACATGTATCCCTTTGATGAAGCTAGACGTCAAAGGATAAATCTTTGCGTCATCGGTTCTCAAGATTGACCAAATTGAAAAATTTTTAAGGAAAATTGAGCGTCATTAAAGAAGTATAATGCACCGTTAAAAAAGTAACAAGTTCCATGTGCTCTCAAAATTGGTTAAGTTCAAAATGTCTCAAGTGCTATAGTTTATTGCAAAATGAATTAAACAATCAAATTAGTTAAGCTATGCACTTTTATTTAGGCCACAACTCTTGATAATTAAAAATAGAAGACATTGAAGTACAAAAGTATTCATTTCATTACATAATAGAATGTTTACAAAGAGGCTGAAGCCAAAATTACTATGACCAAAATCTACACTATGTTAAAGGTGGCGGGAGAACCAACATCTCTGTAGTAGACGCTTTGACAGTATAAGCCTTTTGTTGTGAAGCTTTGTCCTTAAGAGCATCTTCTTGGTCCATTTCTTCATCATTTTCAATCGTGTCCTCAACTGTGGTTTGAGGCACCTCATCCAAGAACTCAGCTCTCAGTTCAGCAACATCAAGTTCTGGGTAAAGCTCTCCCACCTTGTCTACTACTTCGATGTGAGCAAATCTTCTCCAATAGGCATCGAAGTGCTAATATACTCTTCTATCAAATAGAAGTTTGCATTATAATTCTTCACTGACTCGTCACCTACCAGTTGAGCATCAGCCTTTGCTCTATCTGTCTTCTGCACATAGTGCATCATATGGGTATCATAAAATTGGTTCAAATCCTAGATCCCAGTGAGTTCCAAGTTCACTTTCTCTAAAACCTCAAATGTCAGCTTCTAATGATTGTTTGAAGTTCCAACCTTATTGGTCAAGGAAGTCACTTCGTACTAGGATTCATGAACCTTCCTCTTCAGAGCTTTGATCTCTGTTAAAGTAGAATCCAACTTAGCCATCCACTCAATTCGCAGGGCCTTCAACTCTTCGGTCTCTATTTTTATTTTCTTCGTCTCTTCCTCCATCGAGGCCAACTTATCGACCGCCGCCTTATTGTGCACCAGGATGTTATTCGACACCTCTTGGCTTTCTAAAGCCACGCCAAAGGATTGAGCACATTGGCTGACGAATGTTGCTGAAAGGTCCACCACGTCGTACATGGATACATACGACAACTAACTATCAGTACAGAACTTGTAAAAATTAGCATTGGTGCCTTGGACTTCAGATGGTAGCATATCCACCACTGTTAGGGCAATCTCCTCGTCTTGTCTCGCTAGGAACTTTCGTAATTTTACAGGGGTCCTAGCTACTACTATCTTCCCCATGGCCTTCAAAGCCTGCTCTTTTTCCTTCATAACCTCTTTCTTGGCCCTCCGAAATGTCTCTATGTTAATGTCTTTCATCTAAGCTTTCATCAACTTTGGAGGAAGAGGAGCAGCTTGTTTAGCAGCAGAGGTGACGGTGGTGCCAAACTTTTGAAGAAGGAGCTACTATGGGATAATTTCCTTCCCTTCTGAGGCTCCTCCATCCTCCCATTGCCTTTGTCGATGCTTGCTTTTATTAATCCTCTGACATGCCTCCTCATAACTTTTTATAACGCGATCCTTGTTGAGGTGCTCAAGCTTTTCCCTTACATATTTAACAATTCTAGAGAAACGCTCTTCAAAATCAAAGCCATATTTGGGGTAGGGTATTTTTTCCTCCCAAAGTCACCTGCAAAAGGTAAAGACATTGCTGAAATCTGAAAAAGGAACTCAATGCTTACAAAGGGCTTCTGTGTTTACCTTTCGGAGCCATTAGTCTGAATTCCAAGAAGTACTTACTTTGGTAGATAAGATGGTTGTAGTGTTGCAACTTCAAGGGACGTTTGTAAATGTCATCGACGATGTCCCACTCTGTTTGATATAGATCGAAGTGGTTCCCAGAAACTACAAAACAAAAAATCAAATAAAGGCACAATTATTTTAACATAGGTAATAGAGGGAGACACTAGCATGCTTCGAAATTTTGCATTAGTACAGTGCAAACTGGAGTTTTGTCCCCCTTCACCATCTGCCATCTCTCATTTGCCCAGAATCAGGACTCTTTCTATCCATTGATAGAGGATGGCAGATCCACCACGAAGGGGCACTGACTTTCCAAGGAGTCATATAGTACCACCCCTTTGACTCTTCCTTCCTAAAAATGCGAGGTTGGAAGAGTGTTTGGAAGACATGCTGAGGCATATCCTTACCAAGCGAGATCTCCTTCCAAAGAAAGTATGCCCCTATGAGCTATCTCTACCCATTTGATAAAAGTTGGGCATAGCCAACATAAAAGAGCTAATCACTGTCCTAAAAATGGTTACAGAATTACACGTACACCCATTTTCAACAGGTATCACTAATGGCCACATAGTCGAGCCTCAAATAATCGGCACGTTCGTGGGCTTTCGAGAATTATTAGTTCTATAGAGTTTGAGATTCTAAATTTATCCTTAAGTTCAGCTAATTTGATGGAGGTCATGGTAGAAGGGATCTTAACAGCCTCCCACCCCTTGTAGTTGATGGAATTTTCACTCATGGCCCAGTAACCCTCTTCGACATTCCAGGCTTAGGCTCCTCGCTGACCGTGATGATAGATACCTTAAAACTATTAGCATTTGACTCGAACGCAATTAAAAGATAATATGGAAATGTTGTAGAAAATAGACTCATAAAAAATTACCTAAATCAAAAGGAAGTCTCTAAGGATGCGATATAGCTGGAAAAATGGAGATTGCCGGAAAAGATAAGGAACGCTTGAGAGTTTGAAGATTTTCACAAAGGTAAAGGTCAAAATAATGGTAGGGTTTTAGCGTATATACAAAAGATAAAAGGATCACTGCCCTTGGATAGAAATCTAATCCATCCAAAGCGTCCATTCTAGGTTACATCTAAGGTATTGAATTCAAATGGTTTCTTTTGTCAATGCCTCTAATTAATCCGTGTTCTTCACCCATGAGCCTCAGTGCGTCAACCTTAGAACATTACAGTGTGACCATCATTACGCATTAAATGTAATGGCTGTGAGATGTAATGCTTCAACTATTTTTCTTGGAAATGTGCAAAATTATCGAATCATTGGCACCATTGTCAAGGTCACCTCTACCAAAACAAAGGAGCCTCGGTAGTTCAACACTTCTTTGCTTTGGTTCAAATAAATTCAGCTTCTATCAAAATAAAGGGGCCTCGACAGTTCAGCTCTTTCCTACTTTGGCTCAAATAAATTTCAGCATCTATCAAAATAAAAGGCCACGCCAGTTCAACACTTCTCTTCTTCGACTCAGATAAATTTCAGCTTCTATCCAAATAAAAGGGCATCGATAGTTCAACACTTCCCTGCTTCGACAAAAATGAATTTCTGCCTTTTCCTGCTTTAGCTCAAATAAATTCTAGCTTCTACCAAAAACAAAGGAGCCTCGGCAGTTCGCTGCATAAAGATAGTACGACATACAAGAATTAGGTTCAACTTAAATTCCAATCATGATATAAATATCTATACTTAGACTTCGAGGACTATAATTTTGTCAAAAATTTAACCATGAAAGGAAAACTGGCCCAAAATACATTTCACTCAATACTAAAGTCCATACACGATATAAGTATCCATACTGGACATGGGGGACATTATTATGCCTCGCTACATAGGCTCCATCTGAAGCTCTTGCATTAAAGCCACGTAGATTGTTGTGCTTGTAAATCCAAAACATTAAAGCGGTCTCCATTAATGATGAAGCTCCAAAGTCTCCCTACCGAAGTGATAAAGCTCAACAAAAGTCAAAACCGAAGCTCAAGTGACGACCCACATATCAAGATCTTAAATTTATGTATAATCCTTTTGGAATGATTGATGGGACCTTTATAATGAGTGGAATGTCAAAGTCTTGTCAGTTTTGGCTATTGGGTGACTACTCTCTATAAGAGCATTAAATGCGTCACAGGCTAGTGAGTTCGAATTAAAATCTAAGATTGGACGCTTCGAGTTAGGAGATGATGCCACATGTTTATTCATCCAATGTACAATATTTCATGTGCAACACTATAAATGACCCCCTCACTGTATCATTTCAAGAATAATACAACTCAACACACTTAAAGCTACTCTTTGCATCCTCTCTTGCGGAATATACATTTGCTTTACTAGAGTCTTTGAGTTGTTTACAATTGGTAATTATTACACAATAGTTCCCAAAATATATTGTTGGAACCCAAGCATATTTGTTTCGTGCCATAAAACTCCTCCTATATCTAAATTCTAAGTATTGTCTACAAGAAACTTGGCCATAAGTATTGAGACTTTCTTACGTGTACACAAGTGGATCCAGTAACTATTGTCTATGTCTTCCTAACTGTAAACGAGGTCAAGTAGTTCAATCCAATATATGTTGATTTATATATTTATATTTATTCGATGTGTAATTTATTTATAAAACGTGTCCTCTTAAAATATTAGTTCATTGGAACACATCAGTCTTGAAACTTGATTGCCTGTTTATGCTTTAGATATACTAAATTCCTCATTTGAGCTTAATGTTTTTTTATAACATATTAAAGACTTGATATTTCATTGTAAAAGTCAACTTTGTTAGGAATGATAACGCAAACCCTTTTATGTTAATTTATATTTTTTTATTTAATCGTTATGTGATTTATCCTTTAACAGTTATAATTTAAACAAATTAAATATTTTTTTGGGAGAAAATTCATGTCTAAAACAATTTTAAAATACAATTTGAAACTTAAAAAACTAGTTAAAAACACTTTCAAAAATGAGGTAATATGTGACTGTGATCTATAATAAATGTTGTAACCTATAAATTGAAATTAATCAGGTCATAGTTATAAACTACAAATTTATGAATCATAGTCACATATTAAATCACAAAAGGTTACAATCACATGCCACTTAATTTACAGGTCATAAATACGTATTAAGTATAAATAAGACAATTAATAGGTCATACTAATTTTATTAGTCACAAATCACACAATTAATTAGGAATAAACACTACTGGTCAGATTCTTCTCACCTTCATCCCACCCGACCCGTCTTTTCTGTAACAACCATGTGATAAAGCTCCTCCTATATCCGAATACAGAGTATAACGAGAAACTTGGCCATACTTGTTGGGACTTTCTTATGTGTACACAAGTGGATCAAGTATTTATTGTCTACGTCTCCCTAACTGTAAACGAGATCAAGTAGTTCAATCCATTATATGTTGATTTATATATTTATATTTACTCGATGTGTAATTTATTTATAAAACGTATCCTCTTAAAATAGTAGCTCATTGGAACACATTAATCTTGAAACTTGATTGATTGTTTAAGCTTTACATATACTAAATTCCTCATTTGAGTTTAATGATCTTTGATGACATATTGAAGACTTGATATTTCATCGTAAAAGGTCAACTTTGTTAAGAACGATAATACAAACCCTTATATGTTAATTTATATTTTATATTTAATCGATATGTGATTTATACTTTAACAGTTATAATTTAAACAAATTAAATATTTTTTTGGGAAAAAATTCATGTCTAAAAAGCAATTTTAAAATACAATTTCAAACTTAAAAAACTAGTTAAAAACACTTTCAAAAGTGAGATAATGTGTGATTGTGATCTATAATAAATGTAACCCATAAATTGAAATTAATTAGATCATAGTTATAAACTACAAACTTATGAATCATAGTCAGATATTAAACCACGAAAGGTCACAGTCACATGCCACTTAATTTACAGGTCATAAATACGTATTGAGTTGTAAATGGGACAATTAATAGGTCATACTAATTTATTACTCACAAATCACATAATTAATTAGTCATAAACACTAATTGGTCAGATTCTTCTCACCTTCATCCCACCCCACCCGTCTCTTCTTTAACAACTTATAAATACTTTCAACTTTCAAATACTTTTAACTTTAATGGAGATATATATTGTAGGACGTACCCATAATTAGTAGGCACTTATTATTCACATTTTATGTGATATACAACTTATAAATACTTTTAACTTTCAAATATACACTCAAAAAAGGTAATCAAAGAATGAAGACTCAACAACAATGGGGACTTCCCACACCGAGGACATGAGAGAAAATGGTATCAAGAAAGGGAAATAACTAGAGAAGATAAATTTGTGTACACTTCAACAAATGTTGTTGATACATGAGAGTTTGAAGAACACATTAGTATTGTAAATAAAAACAGTGAAAGTCTAAAATCAAATTGAAAGTGTCATTTTGAAACAATCGATTTTGTTGGGAAAAAAAATACAAATTTTATTTATTTGATTTCTTAATACACTTGTGATTTAAATGTTATATCTTGAAAAGTTATTTGTCAAAACTGTCAGAAAATGTAAGGGTGCATTTGGTTAACATTTCTACTTTCTGTTTTTAGTTTTGAATAAATTTTCTGCTTTATATTTTGAGTGATTATATTAAGATTACAGAAAAAACGCGCTTGATTTAACATTCGAAAAAACTGTTTCTCAAAACAAAAAACTAGAATATGCATTTGGCTTAAAAATTTTAGAAATACTTTTTTTTCAATTAATTTGATTATTTAGTACAACATCAATTTTATGCTAATATGTGATAAAAAAAAAATCAAAAATTATATTTGGGTGTGTTTTGTGTGATTTTATTAATTATTTTAATTTGAGAAAATTTTTAGTTCATTTTCTTTGTTTTGAGTGTTTTAAGGTCAAAATGTCATTTTGAGTTTTATGTTGTAAAGTTTTCTTTGTTTTCAAAAATACATTTTTGAAAATAACATACCAAACTCATTTTGAGTATTTTAGAAAATTGAAAATATCATCAAAACAACAAACCAAATGCACTCTTATATGTTCTACTAGTAGTTACTACTGACTGATCGTATGGTAAGAGTCTCGACTAAAATCTTTAAGCAGCAATTTTTACTGTTTTCTATATAAGAGGATATGATTTCTTGTTATAACATTATAGCTCGAATGAAAATAGATTCTTTACCATCCTAAATATTTTTCATATTAGTTTAATAAGTGAATATGAGGTTAGATTAAATTAATAATGCCTTTCCTTATTTACTCGATTAACAAATCTAGAAAATCTTTTTGTATATTATTCTACTAATTCTCTTACCGTGTTTAATGATTATTATTTAGGTAAGAATTAATTTCTATATTTGATAATTGCTCAACCTATAAATAAAGTAATTAATCAAGAAAGAAATCAAGCTTTGAAGTTATTTTTGTTCCCATTTTATAATTGTCAAACACACGACAACTTCATGGAACGGAAAAACACAATGCTCCATTGATTAATTCAAAGCCAATGTTTCTTCAAGTCTTTGGAGAATACGAAAAAAATTTGGCACGTAATTTACAGTTTCATGATCCAGCTACTTGGTGTGAAGTTAAGATGGGGGATTCTTAATCCGTAGTGGTTATGAACGAGTACAATAGGGAAGTTGTAATAAAGTTAACAATGATGAATTTGATTTCGATTGATCAAGAAATCCAAAGAAGAAGATATAAAGGAAGTTGATCTTAGTTCTTTTCTTTGTTCTTATTTTAATTTTGCTAAATTGTAAAAATCGATTACTATTGTGTTTTTAATCAATTAATTGGTGGATTGTTTGACCCACGATAGGGTTTACCACGTTATATCTGGTATTCTTGTTTTGTTTTACGAATTAGTTTTGTACTCAATTAAAACTGCACAAACACATTATCAACCTACAGGTTGCAGTTAGAACCATTAGAAATTGATTGTAGGAAGTTCTAATTACTGATTGTCAAGAGTTATATTAATTAAATTAATATTAGTTTTTAATTTGTCTAGATTTTAGAATTTACAAATTTGATGTCACTTGGATCACTAATGAGATGACTTTTAATTAATTTTTTTAAAAACAATTTAGTTTATATTCGGATACTTTAATTGCGATTTGAAACCAAATCAAATTATTTAACAATTGAAAAACAAATATGGAAAAATTTAAATTTATTTACACTTAAAAACTACAATGTTAATCTCCAAATAAATTAATAAATAGTCGAATTAGTTTCTCAATAGTTAACGAGCAGAATACAGAAAACTCAGAACGAATTAAGGCATAAGTTTCAAAGGTTGACTTAACCATTTATGGTTTAACACATCCTGAAGAAGCTAAATAGCTGAACTTGACATTCCTCTGTAGAATTCTGCTGCACCAGACAACTGTGAAGTGAAATATAGTAGCTGTAATTTAGCTTTGTATTGTATTGCTAGCTGAAGGTTGGGATCTTGATTTCCACGGCTTTTGTAATATTCAAGAATCATCTGCTTGTATTTCATTTGAAGCGTGGAATAAATTGGATTGTGGTGCAATCATATTGGTCACTAAATCATTTTCGCCACCTTCAATTCTTATTATGGTATCACAGCAAGAGGTTCAACCTTTGTTGAATCAAACTTAAATTCCCACTTTTCTTCTCATCTTCCTGAACTTGCAGATTTTGCCTTAAATTCTTCTAATCCATCATGGCTGAAGCAAATCCAAGACTCAAACACAGCACACAACTTGCTGATGAATCATCCAACCCATACTTTCTCCACCATGGTGAAAGCCCTGGATTACTCCTAGTCTCACAGCCTCTTACACCCCAAAATTATCATTCTTGGAGTAGAGCCATGTATGTGGCTTTATCTACCAAAAAAAAGCTAGGCTTCATTGATGGCACAATCAAGAAGCCTGAAGAAACAGATGAGAAATATCCATAATGGCAAAGATGCAACCACATGATCTTGTCCTGGCTTATGAACAATCTTTCACCGAAGATAGTCAGATTGTCATATACTCTGATTCGATATCACAAATCTGGGAGGAACTCAAGAAACGATTTGCTAAGTCAAGCAATAGCAAAATTTTTATGCTTGAGCAGCAACTGGCAATGACCAAGCAAGAGAAGGCACCAGTAAGTGTCTATTTTTCGAAGTAGAAACTCGTGGGAGAAAATATCGAGATTTGAGGAACCATTCAAATGCATGGTAACTGATTGTGGAACCATCTCCATGATCATGAAGAGGCAAGAAAGAAGACAGATTATGCAATTTTTGATGGGTTTAGACGAAGCTTACAATGGGCTGAGGAACCAGATCCTTCTCAGGGATCCATTGCCATCGCTTGATAGGGTTTTCAACTTCATTTTACAAGAAGAAGCTAACCAGGAACTGACCAAAAAAAGCAATACCATAGTCGAGTCTACTGCCATGTTCTTTGGTAAAGTTCGATATCAGAAAAATTCTTCCAAGCAAGGACTGATGAATAACTACAAAGGGATGAGACCAAAAGACAAAGCTCCATGTAAGATATGTGGCCGCACCAATCACTCCATAGACAATTGTTGGGAGATTAATGGGTATTCACCCAACCACAAGTTCTACAAGGCCACCACAGCACCTGGAAAAGACTACAAAACAACAAATATTGCTGCTGCAAATGAAGGCACAAATAGCTCAAGTCTAAATATTTCTCATGACCAGATTCAACAACTGATAGCTCTTCTCCAAAGCCAAAAATCTCCCCAAGCTAGCTCCACTTCAAAACCCATAGGTAACCAACATTCAACTATGACAAGTAAAATTCCCAGTACTTTCCCCATTTCGATTAGCCACTCACTCAGCTATATGTCAACTGAAGCTCACTCAAACTCTTGGATTTTAGATTCAGGTGCAACTGATCCTATAGTTAGTTCACTTAACATGTTTACACACAAGAAATCCCTCTCGAACATGTTTGTTAGATTACCAAATGGTACTATGGTTGCTGTCACATAAATAGGAACTATCCGTATTTCATCCACTCTTACTCTTGACAATGTTTTGTCTGTGCCTAGTTTTAGGTTCAATCTAATATCGACTAGCAAACTAACTAATGATCTCCATTGTTGTCTTGTATTCTTATCTGGTTACTGCTTCATTCAAGAGCTAGTCCATTGGAAGACGATTGGAGTTGCTAAAGAGGTGCTAGGATTGTCTACCTACAGGAAAATGACCATGAAGTCAAGTTGCACCAGAACTTATCAGCTGCACATTCTCTTACTATTTTGACACCAAAATTGTGGCACTAAGGCTTGGACATCCATCAGACCAATGTCTTGTTTTGTTGCATAGCATGGATCCCACTATCCCCATTTTCTCTACAAAACACCATTGTGATACTTGTCATATAGCTAAACAAACTCGTTTACCCTTTCCATCAGGTCACAAGTTTGTTGAGTCATGTTTTGATTTATTACATATGGATATTTGGGGACCATTTTCTGTTGGCTCTCTCAATGGAGCTCATTATTTTTTAACAATTGTTGATGATCATAGTAGAAATACATGGATTTATCTCATGAAGAGCAAAAACCAAAGAGGGTAGTTAATAATAACCTTCTTTAACCTCATTGAAAATCAATTCAGCTGCAGGATTAAAGCCATTCAAACTGACCAAGGAAAAGAGTTTGAATTGACAGAAACTTTTTCTTCAAAAGGAGTCATTCATCAACAAAGTTGTACCTATACTCCTCAACAAAACTCTATTGTAGAAAAAAAGGCATTTACATTTGTTAAACATGGCAAGGGCTTTAAGGTTCCAAGCCAACCTACCATTGAAGTTTTGGGGGGAGTGTGTCCTAACAGCCGCATACTTGATCAACCATACTCCATCACCAAATTTGCAGAACCAGGCCCCTTACCAAATTCTTTTCTCCAAAATTCCTACATATTATCACTTAAAATCTTTAGGATGTCTATGCTATGCATCAAACCTTACCCTCATCGAACCAAATTTGATTCAAGGGCTAGAAAATGCATTTTTATAGGATATCCAAATAGGATTAAGGGGTACAAGCTCTTTGACATAAAAACTCTTGAAATTTTAGTTAGTTGCGATGTGGTCTTTTATGAAGAAAATTTTCCTTTCAAACACCACATTGACATGCTTTCTCTTTTATCCACTCCGATCATGTCCATACTAGATGATACTCCTGTGGCCCCTAATCCCATTTCTGATCCTATGGAATTGTCACAACAACCAGCAACCACCAATTTTGAAAGAAATAGACAACCTTTATCTGATACATTCAGTAACACGCCAAACCAAGTGGAGATTGCATATATTCCTCATCTTCCTACTATAGAAAGTCCCAGTTCACCAGACCTTTCCCCTATCCAAGCAATAGGATCTTTACCCAAGCTTAGGAGATCCATCCGAGCTAGAAAACCACCTCATTACCTTCAAGATTTCCATTGCAAGCTGGTGACCACTTTAGCAACACCAAACGAACCTCCTCTTGACAAGTCATCTGATGAAGGTAATCCTCATCCACTCTCTTCAATTCTTGATTACATACATTTATCACCATCACATTTAAAATTTAGCTTAGCAGTTAACCTTGAGCCCGAGCCTACGTCTTATGCCCAAGCCATGAAATACCTTCATTGGAGGATTGCTATAAGTGATGAAATAAGAGCATTAGAAGAAAATCAAACTTGGTACTTACTCGACCACCAGATGGAAAGAAAACTATTAGATGCAAATGGCTGTTCAAGACCAAATATAAGGCTGATGAAGCATTAAACGACACAAGGCGAGATTGGTTGCAAAAGGCTACACTCAAAGGAAAGGTGAAGACTATTTTGAGACACACTGTATCTAAGCCCTTGCAGCCTCCAAGAACTAGTTTTTATCTCTCCTAGATGTCAATAATGGCTTCTTGTATGGTGACTTGGATGAAGAAGTGCACATGTCTCTACCTCCGGGATATGGCACTCAAGGGGAACAACGGGTTTCCAAATTAAGGAAGTCACTCTACGAATTGAAGTAAGCATCTCATCAATGGAACAAAAACTCACCCCGATCATTACAAAGATTGGGTTCATCCAATCTAAGGCTAACTACTCTTTACTTCATTTACTGTTCTATTGGTGTACGTAGATGATATGGTTATTGCAAGTGATAATGCTTCCGAAATACAGTAATTGAAGGACTATTTAGCACAAAATTTCAAGCTCGAGGACCTTGGACCTTTGAAATATTTTTTAGGCATCAAAGTGGCACGATCATTTCAAGATATATCCATTTGTCAAAGGAAATATGTCTTAGAGATCCTACAGGATTGTGGACTTCTTGCTGCAAAACCTGTTGGTTTTTCCATGGAGCAAAATTTAAAATTATCTGCAGAGGACGGGATTGATCTTGCTAATCCTACAAAATATAGAAGACTCATTGGGAGGTTGCTTTATTTAACCATCACTCGTCCAGACATTTCATATTCAATCCAAGTGCTTAGCCAATTCTTAAGTAGACCAAAGGACACCCATTAGAAGACAGCCTTGTGGATAGCAAGATATTTGAAGGGCTCATCATTACAGGTTCTATTCTATCTAGCTGCAAGCTCACTCCAATTATCAGTATTTTGCAATGCGGATTGGGGGGCTTGTTCGACAACAAGGAGGTCCATTACTGGGTTTTGTGTTTTCCTTGGGAATGCTTTAGTTTCATGGAATCCAAGAAACAATGAGGCAAAATACCGATCGATGGCATCTACAACATGCGAACTTGTTTGGTTTTGAAGTTTGCTATGTGATCTCGAAGTTAATTTAGTTAAACCAGTTCAGCTCTTTTGTGATAATTAGGTGTCAATTTATATTGCCTCAAATCCAGTTTATCATGAATGCATGAAACATATTGAAATCGATTGTCATATTGTAAAAGAGAAGTTGCAGGAAGGTTTATTGAAACCATCCCATATTTTATCTAAGATGCAAGTAGCAGATATCCTCACCAAGGCAATTGGCTCACGACAATTTCATTTTCTTCTAAGCAAGATGGGGATTCATAGCATCACATCCCCATCTTAAGGAAGAGCAATGAGCATAATACAGAAAACCCAGAACAAATGTGAGCTACACAAGAAAACTAAGGCACAAGTTTTAAAGGTTGACTTAACCATTTATGGTTCAACACATCCTGAAGAAGCAAAATAGCTGAAGCTAACATTCCTCTATGGAATTCTGATGCACCAGACAACTGTGAAGTGATATATAGTAGCTGTAATTTAGCTTGTATTGTATTGCTAGTAGTAGGTTGGGATCTTGATTTCCACGGCTTTTGTAATACTTAAGAATCATGTGCTTGTATTTCATTTGAAAGTGGTGCAACCATATTGGTCACTAAATCATTTTCCCCACTTTCAAGTCTTATTAATAGTAGCCCTAATTTCATGAACCCGTGAATCTGCTCTTGAACATTCCTTCACATCAACCAATAGTTACCGCAAATGCCAAGTGGCAATGCAAAACCCTCATTATCACTCATAACAATCTACCATTAATATGTATACTAACAATATACCTCAATCTTACTCTACCAATACCACTCCAAATAGAGGCGAAAGTACGGGGGACAAAACATTTTTTATCCCGAATTGATACATAGAGGGAAAAAAATTCCATTAAAATGGTTTTATATGTTAATTTTTATTGCCTTACAAATTTTAATTAGGCCTGGGGCACCCTCCACCGCTGACTACTAAATACTGTAATATGCGTAACAATATAATTTTCTCCATTCCCAACAAATGATTAAAATAGAAATTCCAACCAACCAGGATGTCCAATGCCAACTATAATTAAATATTGGGATCAAATTTATTTAAAGTGGAAAATCCTTTTGTTGGGTAGTTGTGCACCCATATAGTATATATTTTGCTATGATAAAAGAATAATTTATGATAAATAAATTGTGATTTTATTTATTTATTTTAGTTATTTACTATTAATCATGCGAATTAAAGTGCCTATGATCACTTATGATAATATAAATTGGATACTTGCGTTGAGAAACACAATGTGACATAACTTATAGTTTGATCATAAATAATTTATTCAAGACCAATGTATAAGGTTGACATATCGTATTGGAAGGTTGTGATGTTGATTGATTCACTATTTAGATTTGTGATTTGTCCTTATCAAAGAAATAGATAAATGTAACATTAGTACACTTGGAGTATATTGAACAGATCATGTGTTGAATTTAATTTTATAGCATGATCGTACGGAGAATTAAATTTCACTTGACCGCTGTGTATTTCTTCTAAATCCCTTGATAGGAATATGTATATATTTTCGTAATTTTAATGGTTCTTTGACTCATCAATGGGTGCTAGCAATTTGATTGGTCAAATATCTCGATTGATTAAAACATAAGAATAAGAGAAGTAGAGAACATGAATTCGTGTCAAGAATATCACCCTAAAAATAGGTAGAGTGACTATTTAAATATTTTCTATTGAACGATTAAAATTTGAACTCAATATTTAGCGACGGCTAAACTTCGTTACAATTAAGAGGGGTCATTGAAAGAACGTGTTCAAAATCATGATCAATTCCTTTTTCATGTGATTAGTTCGCAGGACCGTTGAAGAAAATAAAATTTAAGTTAATGGGAATAATTAGAAGGGTAAAACGGTCACTTATGCTTATACCTGATCATTGGATCTCAGATAAGGATAAAATACATATACGATAGGTTAGAGAAAATTATTACAAATTTTTTGGCTTCTTGATCTTATGAATTCCAAGAGTTCAATCTTTTATCTTTAATGGAAAGGATAAAAACTAATAATTAGAATAGGTGATCTAGGGTCAACTAGACCAATGGATGAGACAAGGCAAGTTGAGGTTCTACTAAAGATCTTTTAGACAAGTTCTTTTAAGATTGATTGATGTGATAACTCTCTACAACAACCATTCTACAAAGTCAACATGTAAAGTCTAACCCCTTAGATGTCAAGCCTAGGACGGCAAAAGTCATAAAACATTCCACATGCTTAAGACTAGGACTAATTGATTGATGCTTATGACAAGATTCTTTAGCCATTAGGATGATATCATGTGTCTTTCTATCCATGGGTTCTTGCCTCATTCTACTATAAAATCTTACACATTGTGTCATTCAAATTTAATGCAAGTTTATGCTATCAACATACAACTTTTGCAATCTCTATTTACTCTATGTACTTCCAAACCCGAATTCCTTTTACTTAAGTGGCTCATGTCTTAACCACGCCCACACATAAATATATACTCAAACATAAACTAACTTGATCATCATAGTTCTTGCGACTGCTTGCACCGCAATTGGAGATCAGCCATGTGCTTTTCCAGTTTATCCTAGTGTGTAAGACTAAAGGCTTATGTAGACGTGAAAGGATTCGGGATATGCTGGCCATGTCCAAAAAATGAGGTCAACATATTAGCGTCATTTGTAGAAAATCATACTATAATCACAAGTAACCTTATGGAAAAAGCTTATCGGAAATGTTCATTAACTCCCTCTTGAAGAAATGTTTTGTTCTTGAATAAAAAACAAGAGGAAGATCCCAAAAGAAAGAAAGATCCCAAGTGTTCTGTGCTATTGAGTGTTGATAATCCTTGAATAATGAGTATTCGGAGTGAAAAAACCTGTTGAAAAGACCACATTCAAAGAAAGGAGGCGTCCACCAACCATGAGATCCTGCAATGATAATTCTCATCCAATGAGGGCAAGAGAGATCTATGAAGAAAAGATCCTCCGAACTAATGTCAATCTTCACTGATTCTATCATGAGAATTGCCGAGGCCTTAGGGTGATGGCTCGTCTCACAACACTTGAAGAGTATAACACCATAAACATGTTTTTCGTTATACGTATCCACTCTCCTGCTTTCATTGGTTCAAAAGTTCCATCAAAAATAGGAAAGTTTAGTTTCCTAAATCTCTCTCCAATATTCTCATCCATTCTTGGAGCTGGTGCAGCTTGCTTATGCCAAATAAGTTGTTGTGACTAGTGTAAGTGTTATGCCCTAGGTCCAATCAATTTTGGACATAAATACTTTTAATATATAACTAATGCAATTTTAGAGCAGATCTATTATTTAATTAATATTCAATTGAATTAAATAATAGAATCTGTAGATTCAAATCTTAGTAATTTGTTAATCGCAAGGAGTTGTGATTGTGAGATACAAATTACATATTATTGAGTCTTAAATCATCTGTGGTCATAAGTAATGACGAGATACGGATATCATTATTATGAATAGACCATCACGTGTGGCATTTCTTACTTGTAAAGTAAGTAGCTGATCTCACAGGCTAAAGTGTGGTGACACTTGAATGAATAAGTGGATGTTCTTTTATAGAACAAAACATTGGAAACCCATCGAGAGATTTCACATGAATAACTATCTGAGCAGTGGTTAATTTCTAACGTTCGGTAGTGGAATTGATCCTTTAACTTGAGGTCGTCATAGTGCCTTATATAAGGATAGTCATGCTTTGATGGTATCGGATGTTGCTCTGCCAACGGCCACTAATACAGTATCGTTTGGGTATTTCAAGAATCGTATGAATGACCAATAGAGGACTCATAACTCTTAGATAGTAAGAGATTATGATCTACATTTCATTCAATTAAGTCGATAGCGAAATCCTTGACCAATGTGTACTCAGAAATCGAAAAAAAGTTTTCGACTTATATTAACTTAATCGTGAAATGAAAGATATGATCAATAATCGGAATTGATACTCTTCCATATTTCATAATTGATCTGATCATATTGATGAAGGGATTATAGTTTCACGAACGAGTTTGATTTTGTCATACCATGTGACATTTCCTGTCACATGTATTGCCATAGCACATTGCTAGATGCCAATCTGGGACAACGAGTGTGAATTGCTGATAACTTAAAAGAGTGTTTTAATTTATCTATTTTGATTATGTCAAAATAATATTTCACGTCATTAGGTATCGTGGTCAGGAACCTGATGGGTCACACACAAAAGGAGAACTGGAAGATTGTAATTTGTCAATTAATTAATTTAACAAGCGTTGAATAAATTAATTAATTGGATTACTTATTTATAGGCTTGAATTAATTAATTAAATTAATTAGTTCACGGATCGAATTTAATTAAATGGGTTAATTACATGTTGGACCGGGTTAGGCGAAACCCGTTTGGGCTTATATAAATATGACTAGGGTTTTCAAAATTTGTAGAGAATTAATTATTCTTGCTAGCACAAGAAGAAAATCATAATACTACAATCTTGTTCTCTGTGTGGATCATCGTTAGAGGCTAGACAATTGGACAGTTGTGGATTGCGAATCAAGATTGTTGGAACGAAAGAATAGCAAAGAAATTTGCAGATATTGTAAAAGTTACAATTTTTATCACGGTTTCTATCTAAATACAAAGCAGATCCTTGATGGGAATTGAAATCTGTTTTAATTTTCAGCTGCGCATGATAAATAAATTCCCAACAATGATATCAGAGCATTCTTTGTGTTTGTTAGAAATTGTTTTTTATATTTGAACAATCAAAAGTTGATTGTTATATTTTTTCATGGATCTAGCAATTAAGAAAAATTGGTTTTCACAATTTCAAATTTTAATCTTGAAAAGCAGGCACAAAAAAGGGGTCTTTTTTTTTATTTCGACCGGTGGCGCCGACGACAATGGTTGTCGTCGGCCATGGCGACTACAGCGCGTAGCTCAAGGTAAAGCGTTGCCTCATGCTTGTAGTAGGACTGGGCGCCACTACCATTAGTAGCGCCCAGACAGGAAGACCAGTGGTGCTGGTCGCCGCATTATTAACAGTGGCCAGTGCCGCTGCTGAATATTGCAGCAGAGCTGCGCTGCTGCTTGTAATTATAGTAGCTTGCGACACTGCTGCTTGTGTAGTGGGTGTGCCCCACTGCCTCATTCACACAATCGGTGCCACTGGTAGAAGAGGGAGACATTTTTTATTTTAGGGTTTTCTTTAAAATCGGGGTGAGAGAGGTTGAAGGTGGGGGCTTCTACTGCAATTAGTGTAATTGCGAGCCCTAGATTGTAAATATAGAATTAGGAGGGTGATTGTGCAATTTTAAATAAAGGGGCTGCTCTGCAATTATTGAAATTTCGAGGGCCACCCGCAATTAAGGTTTTCAGGGGCCAAGTTTGTAATTTTAAATGGAGGGCCAGTCATGAAATTTTTGAAATTGAAAGGATTGGCTATTAATTTAAAACATAGGTCAAATTTCAAAATTGTTTTGAATTTGAATTTTAAATGGATTTGACCTATAATTTTAATTTTGACCCAAATTAAAATTTTATTTAAAATTGACGATTTTTATATTTTCATTTAAATTAGATTTTAACTTAAATATTAAACGTTGACCCTAAATTGAATTTTATTTTATATAGGAGCGTTTTCTTAAATTAAAATATTAATTCAATTTAAATTAGAATTGGAATCTAATTTAATACTTAATTAAAATTTGATTTTAATTAATTTTTCACCCGAATATGTTTTCGAAATTAGAATTGGATTCTAGTTTGATATTTAATTAAAATTTGATTTTAATTAAGTTGTCTCACCCTAAATTTCTTCTTGGAATTAGAGTTGGACTCTAATTTGGTATTTAATTAAAATATGATTTTGATTAAATAAATTCACCCTGAAATCTTAGAATTAGAGTTGGATAATTTTGTTATTTAATTAAAAATTGATTTTGATTAAATTTGACTGCCTTAAGCTTTGAAATTAGAGTTGAACTCTAGTTTGATATTTAATTAAAATTTGATTTTAATTAAATAGTCTCGCCCTATAATTGTGGAATTAGAGTTGAAATCTAATTCGGTATTTGATTAAAATTTGATTTTAATTAAATATGCCTGCTAATTAAATCAATTGATTAATATGATTAATTGATTATTTAATTGTTCTGATCCATTTGTCTAAAAGAGTTTAGACGATCTTAATTGCTAAAAACTTGAAACGTGTTTGTATATAATATTAGATACTATATAGGCATACATTTATGTGATAAATGTATTACTAGTGAATGATTATGGATTCGACCATATGGATGTGTTGAATAGTTGATTTTATTCTTGTCATTTTATGAGCCTGCGAGCTCATTATTATTGTTTTTATTATGGGCCTACGAGTTCTTAATCATTTTGGACCCGCGAGTCCATTATTGCTATTACTATAGGCCTACGTGCCAACTAGTATAGGATACAAGTTGCAGCTGGACTAATTGAAAAAACAAGATGACAAGGAGACCACGGAGATGGTGCACTGATACTAATCAATGCAATACCCCCTAGGAATTGACCAACTAGTCTTCCTTATGACTCGGGAAGATTAATATATATATATATATATATATATATATATATATATATATATATATTTGCATGTCTGATGCGTAATAAATTATATATATGATTATATCGATGTTGATGAGACTTTTGAATGCAAAACCCCTCAATAAAATATTAAGTCAATTTACTATTCGCCTTCCATCATTGTAGTGAAAAATCAGAGTCCCGAATCATCTCAACTTGTTGAATATACTCAAGGCTGTTTTATTGGAAATATGCTTGACACTATGAAATATTAGATATTTCTGAATGATGGGTCCGACTTAACTAAAATTTATCTTTTGTTGAGTACACTTAAGGAGATAAATTTTAGAGGTATGTTAAGCTAATACATGAGATGTGTGAAAACAAAGAGTTCTCAGCTTAATGATCTGAAAGTTATATGAAAATACAATTGATAATTGTATCTACCCAAATGTTATATTAATGCTTGTTGAGTACACAGATGGGATCCTAGTCCACTAGGAGTTAAGTATGAACTCCATAAATTTATGTGAAAGAGTCATAAATTTAAGTTAAACAATGGGAGCATAATTAATAAAAGTCCATACTAAATTAATTGGTGCATTTTATATATTATTCTTTTTCCTTTTCGTCATTTATATTTATTGAATCGTGAGTAACCATGTGTATTAAAGTGGCATAGTGGATGCCAACAACCAAATTGAATCTTCTTGATTGGCACCGCATTTGAATATTGTTCTCAGGCATGAAAAAATTGGTTGTCTTAAGTAGCCATTTCCAGAGACACCTAGTGATGACTCATTTAAGGAAGATGAGGCTGCTACAATAACATGGTGATAACAATAGCACTGTAACATGTGAAGTTTGCATTATGTCACTTGAGTTACAAAAGCAACTTAAGAGTATATATGCTAACGCATGATTCTTTATTTCGAAGACTTGTATAATAATAATCAGATGTGGAAGGATATGAGTCTTCCAAGCTACTATACTGATATAAAGTAACAGAGGAATATTTAGTCGGTGCTAGATACTGAAGATGATTGACATTGAGAAGTGTCTCAATTGAGTTCAATCATGAACTACGAACTGAGTATTGACTTAGTTCTACAATCTCTGTCAGAGAATTGTTCATACTAATTATGAATTATGATATGAATAAACTCGAATGTACACTAATTAAGTTGCTTAACCTGCTTAAAACAGTTATGCCCAATTTCAAATGTACAAGTGGGCAAGCCATTGATTCCTCTAAGGATATTAAGAGGAAGTCTAAATGAGCTTTGGGAAAGCGTCTAATATGGCTAAGACCGTCAAAGCGAAGGACAATACCAAATCTAATAACCCTTGGTTTCATTATAGAATGAAAATGTGATTTGAAAAAAAAAATATTGCAAGGCTTACATCTACTTCATAAGTTTCTTAGGTATTTGATACCAGATGTGGATTTTACATTTATAAAAATATGGAGAAATAAAATAGAAGTAGACCACTACGAAAAAAAGAAGTTGACCTACACATTGAAGATGGCAAGAGTTGTTGCGTTGCCTGTAGGAGCATATTTCTTGTCGTTACCTTTTGGCTTAGTATTGGAATTAGAGAAATGTTGCTTTGTACCCACCATAACTGAAACATTAAAATGAATTTCACGTTCAGACATAAACTATTTTAATGTTAAGGACAATTGTTGTTACTTCTTATTTTGATTAAGATCTTAATGATTATGGTAAGCTAGAAAAATAACATTTATATTCTAAACACTGAGCATTCTATAATGAGTATAGAAGTTAAGAGGCATAAAAGTGATAATCTGAATAATACCCAAATCTGGCATTGCAGACTTGGTCATATAGATGGAATACAGTTTCAAAATTACATAGAGATGTATACGTGGAATCAATTAATTTTGAATCATTTGACAAGTGCAAAATCATGCTTGTTAGGTACAATGACCAAATCTCCTTTTACTTGAAAGGGAGAAATATCTGCATAATGACTGGTCTAATACATAGTGATGTATGTAGACCCATGTCAATTAATTCTAGATAAAGTTTCTCTTATTTCATCAATGATCATGTATACTTGATGAAGTTCAAACATGAAACTCTTGAAGAGTTCAAGAGATTCGAACTAGAAGTAGAAAAACAAATAGGTAAAGATATCCTCACATTAAGATCCGATCGAGATGGGAATATCTTAAAAATGAAATTCTAGATTATCTAAGAGAGAATGCAATTCTCTTACAGTAGACTCCTCCATATACACAGCAAAATAATGGTGTACCTAAAAGAAGGAATCATGAATTATTAGATATAGTGTGATTAATAACAATCCATGCAAACCTCCTCAAATCATTTTGGGGTCATGCACTGATTGCAGTGTGTCACACACTAAATCATGTCTCAACCAAATCACTTAACAAAATTCCATACAAGCTATAAAAAGAAAGTAGTCCCAATTTAACTCATATGGAAATCTGGGGCTATGAAACTTATTTGAACCGCCCTGAATCAAATAACCTTGAGACTAAATCTGATAAATACATATTTATGGAATATCCAGAATAGATATTTGGAGAAGAAAGTCTTTGTTTTATGACATATAGTCCTCTTAGAGAAAATGTTTACTCTAGGAGAGGATAGCGGAAGCAGAATAGAACTTGAAAGAGTTCAAGACTCCAAAGATATAGTTAACCAAGTAGATGAATCCGAGTTTGATTCCATATCTGATGTGGGGCATACTTTTGATCAGAAAGTAGAGACTCCTGAAGACATGTCAGATATGTGTGAATCTATTAGGATCATTCGACCTTCAAAACAGTGGGAATCCATGATTACTAATCAGGCATTGCTGATTTAGGATGATGAATCTACTAATTGTACAAAAACAAAGTCAAGTATTGACTTAAAAGAAATAGCAAGAGGCCATGGAATTCAAAATGAATTCAATTTATGAAAACAAGGTTTGGACCTTGATCGACCATTCTGATGGGATAAAACCATAAGTTGTAAATGGTTTACAAAGAAAATGTCGATATAGGTGGGAATATCCATACATACAAAGCAAGGCTAGTAACAAAGAATAAGTGTTAACCTTGGTGAAACCTTTCTCCTATAGCCTTGATGAAGTCCGTACGAGTTTTGGTTGCAATAGTTGTATACTGTGACTATGGGTTAAAAAAAGCCTTGTATAATATATAATTAATGTAATTTTATGACAGATCTATTATTTAATTAATATTCAATTGAATTAAATAATGGAATCCGTAGATTCAAATCTTAGTAATTTGTTAATTACAAATTGTTGTGATTGTGAGATACAAATTACATATAATTGAATCTTAAATCATCTGTGGTCATAAGTAAATACAAGATACGGATATCGATATTACGGATAGACCGTCACGTGTGACATTTCTTACTTGCGACGTAAGTAGCTAATCTCACAAGCCAAAGTGTGGTGATACTTGAGTGAATACGTGGATGTTCTTCTATAAAACAAAACATTGGAGACCCGCCGAGAGATTCTACATAGATTACTATCTGAGTGTCAGTAGTTAATCTCTGACGTTCGATAGTGGAATTGGTTCTTTAACTTGAGGTCGTCATAGTGCCTTATTTGAGGACAATCATGCTTTGATGGTATTGGATGTTGCTCTACCAAGGGCCACTAATACGGCATCGTTCGGGTATGTCAAGAATCTTATGAAGGTGGTCAATGATCAATAGAGAATTCATCACTCTTAGATAGTAAGAAATTATGATCTGCATTTCATTCAATTAAGTCGATAGCAAAATCTTTGGCTAAGGTATACTTAGAAGTCGAAAAGGAGTTTTCGACTTATATTGACTTAATAGTGCAATGAAAGATATAATTGATAATCGGGATTGACACATTTTTATATCTCATAATTGATTGGATCATATTGACGAAGGGATTATAATTTCACAGTAAACGAACGAGTTTGGTTTTGTCACATATATTGCCCTGACACATTGCTAGATATCAATCTGGGACAGTGAGTGTGAATTGATGATAAATTAAAAAAGTTTTTTAATTTATCTATTTTGATTAGATCAAAATAATATTTCACATCATTAGGCATCGTGATCGAGAACCTCATGGATCGCACACAAAAGAAGAACTGTAAGATTGTGATTTGTCAATCAATTAATTTAACAAGCGTTAGATAAATTAATTAATTGGATTGCTTATTTAAAGGTCTGAATTAATTAATTAGATTAATTAGTTTACGGACCGAATTTAATTAAATGTGTTAATTAAATATTGAACAGGGTTAGGTCAAACCCTTTTGGGCTTATATAAATATGATAAGGGTTTTCAAAATCTGTAAAGAATTCATTATTCTTGCTAGCACAAGAAGAAAACCCTAATCCTACAATCTTGTTCTCTATGTGGATCAACGTTGGAGGCTAGACAATTGGACAGCTGTAGATGGCGAATCAAGATCGTTGGAACGAAATAATAGTAAAGGAGTTTTTAGATCTTGTAAAAGGTACAATTTCTATCACAGTTTCTATCTAAACACAAAGCAGATTCTTGATAGGAATTGAAATCTTTTTTAATTTTCGCTGCGCATTATAAGTAGATTCCGAACAATGGGTCTCACTAATGCTGCCAAACGCTCGACTACGGCGTCTCGATTATTTCCATTAGTCGTAGATTCACTTGCATCAACCATCTAACATAAAATGGACTTTTAAGCCTATGAATAATGTATGTGCCTTTAACTGCTGATAGAACAAAAAATCTAAACTCATTTATGAAAAATTTTCATTTTCATAAATCTTAAGACAAACTACGTATTCTCTAACTTAAATAGGATGCTTCCCTTAGTATGATGAAACTCATAATTCTCACTAGAAATTCAAAACATAACTTTATTAAATAAATTCAATAAAAGAAATTTCTTAAATAAAACAATAAACAAACATACCAGCATGCCGCCGTTTACTCAGTCCCCAGCTATACATTTTAAGTCTTCAGGATGTTATCAAAACCTGGCTCTGATACCACTCCAATTTGTTGTGACGCTATACTCTTAATTTCATTAATTATTTTTATCCTTAGATTAAAATCATACTAGCATTTAACAATTTGTATTTAACTCAAGTAAGCATTTCATAGTAAAATCAAAACATATCAAAGAAATCAAATTAATAATATAAAGAGTTAAAAGAACCATCAAGTTTATATTATACCAAAATAGAATTTGTGTCACAAAATACATCTCAAAATAAGTTAGTCGTATGACTATCCAAAAATTTTGGTCAAAAGAAATGCCTGCAAATTTTTTTCAAAAGGTTTTCTCTAGATCTATTCTACAACAGGCTGATATGGCAGTACATCAAAGTTTGTCAAAAAATTTTCATTTTCACTACCACCTTTTATTGGGCACCATTTTCCTATTTTACATAATACCACCTTGCTATTCCACGTTCATCATAGTACTTACATGATGACATGTAACCAGATCATAAATGTCAATCATTACCATCACGAAATCCTCACCATCTTCAAAAGCTTCAATCCCTTCTTCCTCATCAACAACCTTATAAAAATGTGTATAATGAGTACGCCTATATATAACATGTATAGACGTGAGGTCTTCACTAATTTCATCATGTCTGGTGGTTCTGATAATTTCAGTTTCTCACAGTGCCATCTATATAGTACAAAATACAAAATTGAACCATGAAGTTCAGTAAATATGATGATGCAATGACACATGTTAAGCATACATGGGCCCAAATCCTTATTAAGTATACCGTATAAGCTCAAAATAACAGGGCCTTTTCTTGTGCGTAAACCAATATCAACGCATCCGTCATTGCCAACCAAGACTCAAGATGCCATATCAGTATATCATATACACAATTCAAGGCCTGGACTACATATATACAGCGCTCCAGGTGCCTATCCGCAGTCGCCAAGCCCACCAAGGAACCTCCTGACACTGCTTGTATATAGGTGCCAAACTCTAAAAACCCTATCCTTGGCTACCCTTAATGACCATTAGGAGCCTCAAAGCGGTATAGTTATCCGGATACAATAGTATAGTACATCTATAAAGGGATTCACATTCAAAATTTTCAAATGCAACTCAATCGGCATGACAACTAAAGTATGCATGTTCTTGAAAACGTAATTATCCCTACATTTTCCATATAAACTCATTGCACATGTAACAAACTATGTCACATAGTAAAAAGAGACAACCACATATAAACACATAATTACACATTCTAATGTATCTCGTACTGTAGTTGAAAAAAATAAATATTTACCTTTTTCGTGATATATATATATATATATATATATATATATATTTCGTTAGAAGAAAGACTACAACTCCTTGAAGATCAGATTTTTCATCCCAACAAACTATTAGTGAATATCAAAATGAGATTCTTCAATTGCATGATAGTTTAGATAGACTTAGTTCTAGAGATACACTTGAAAAATCAATTTCTAAATACATCGCCTCTACAAGTACAAATTATTCTGATAAAATAGAAAGACTTATTGAAATAACAAATTCTACAGCTGTAGGACAAGAAAAGACTTTATACGAATTAGAACAAAAAATTGGTGATTGCGCCAGTATTGTTCGAAGTTCTATAAAGAATTTCGTTGTACAGAAAATTATAGATTTTGCTCAAATTTTAAGTTACTATCATAATGAAAGTAGATACTTCCTTAGACATGGTCCCAAATACGATGCAGCCCAAAATTTAGCCTTACTTAGACACAATTATCCAACAATTTCCTTTGATCATACAATCTTTGAAGAAAAAGACCTTTTTTTACCCAGCTTTACAGTTTGGAATGATAGATAATATATACGTATTAAACAGATCTTTTCGATTTTTTTCGAACGAAACATAAATAGATTCTTGATCAGTTAAAAGACCATCCCTTAATGATTCAATTCATTTCCATACCCCCTCATGTAAATACTGACATTGTAATTCCAATTTATCATCGTATTTTAATTTATGAAGAAGCCAAAAGATTTAGACCCTCTTCAAGGACAAATATTAAAATAAAAATTAGACAAATTCATTATGAAAGAAGAATATCAAAAATAACAACCATGATGGAAGTTTAAAATAATGATTGCAGATTAATAGCGCAACTGAACAACGGAGTTGTTTTCAGCCAAGAGCACCTTGCCATGAGAATTAAAGCAGAAAACATTCTGCCAAGTGCCAAATGTTGAACAGAAGGATTTATATCTGATGTCGTTTCTAGATACTAATGAAAAAGTTACAGAAACCCAATTAGATATAGAAGATGAAGCATATATATCGGATGACAACGATAATGAGATGGATCCAGAACTAGAAGAAGTCATAGTAGAAATGATGGACAAATAAAATAGAAAGACACAGAAATAATTATCAAGGCAAGGAAGTCAAAAAGAAGAAGCGCAAAGATAAAGCTTTTTGAACAAATTTCGAAAATCTGTAAAGTTGATTATCAAATTTCAAGCAAAGAAGATAAAGTTATCAGAAGTATCTTTTCAAATAATTCATTCTTTAATTACTCACATGGAGAATTGTACATTATTTATTTATTTTTATTTTAGATCGCACACCTATAAAGTTTGTACAGTATTCTTCAATTATTGATAGCATACTTACAACACCAACAGAATAGACGTGATGTACCAGTGTCTATAAATACCTACACCTCTCACGAAAGAAAAAACACCAAGAAAAAAAGCACAAAGCACACTATCACACTTGTACTCAAAAATCTCTCAACCATCCTCGTAAATTCAAAGAATTCATAATTAAAGTAAGTTCTTTTCATATCTTCTCTTGCTTATAATTTTCGTTTACTATAGTTATTTTTCGAGCAAGGCTTAAAAGGGGAAACACCAAGTAAGCAATTAATTTATTCACGAATAATATTTTATTTATATTTCAAAAATATATTTTTAATGCTCTTAACCTCTTTATTATTGATTCCATGGCGAAAAGATAAAGTAATTCTCTGAGTTAAGTTGGTTAATTTGTGACCCAATTGTATGAGTTGGTTAAAACCTTTTTAAATATGATGAAAATCATTTTGATTATAGTCTTAAGCCTTCTTTAAAAGGTTAAGAAAAAAGCTAAGAGAGAGTTAAAAAAAAAAAAAGTCTGAAGAAATTAATTTGCTGAACGGTAAAGTGCTCAAAGACCATTACAAACATATCTTTTTACAGTTCTAATATTTTATGTCTTTAGATTACACTGCCTTACTTACTTGTTCATTAGAAAGTTTTGACGTTATATTATTACTTGTTTAGAAAACAGAGAATTAGGAAGATTAGTCGTTGTAGAAAACCATATTTTATCCGCTCTAGATAGAAATAGAGGTGTCTCCTCTTTACAGATCAAGAAGCAAATCACTGAACTATCTATATCTCAATGTCAGAGTTTTTTGATAAAAGATCATAAAAATTGTAAAGAAAGACAATAACGAGCAAAGATTATAAGAGAAAATAATTAAAAAAAAATTTAGTAGAACTAGTAAGACATTTTTAGCAATTGAATTTTAGTAGTAAAGATAAAATAAATTGGTGTAGAATTTTTTCAAACTTTTTGCCTTCAAAAATTAATTGCTAGTGGACTTTTTATTGTTGCTAGGAAAAATTAGTTTTCAAAATGTGTGTAAATTTTTGAAAGACTTTTTGCTACAAGTCTTTTTCTTACAATTTTCAAACTTTCAAACGTATTAAAATTTTTGAAAGAGTTTTTCTTTCTTTGACAAAGACCTTTTGCTACAAGATTTCTTTTAAAGACTGCATGACTTTTTCTTGCAAAGGATTTATTATAAAAACTTTCAAAATGTGTTTAAATTAGTAGTTTTTTCTAAAGACTTTTCTTTTCTTACTTGTCATTTTCTTACAAGACTTTCTTTCTTTTAGTTGTCATTTTACTACAAAGTCTTTTTTACAAAGAATTTGTATCAGTGCCTAGAACAGTTAAAAATTATATAGTTGATAAAAAGAATTGAGTATTTAAATTTAGAAATTTTAGGAAATTATAAAAGAAAAGATAACTTAGAAGCAGTTTCTCTAATCTGTACTTTTAATAATAAGTTGAGACATACTTTATATAGTGAAGATAAACAGTTCAATAGTATTGTAGACTTGCTTGTAAATTTAGGAGAAAATTTAGAAAGGAACAATTCAAATAAAAGAGTAGAAACTTTATTAGCAAATATAAATAAAAATATAAAGATTTTAGAAACTAATCTAGAATAAATTAAAAATCAAAATACCAAAATACTAAAAAGAAAATCTAATAATATAGGAGAAACAGAATATAGTCCTAACTTAGAAAAATTGGAAAGCTCATTTAAAACATTAAAAAAAGAAAAGTCGACAGATGGTAGACAAAATTTAGATAATATAATAAATAAACTAGAAAAATTAGATTTAGTTAAAACTAAAGAACCTAGTAGATCTAAGAAAACTAAGTGGATCTATACATAATGGATAAAGGAAAACAAATCGTAGCCAGAAGTAAATTAGTAGGTAATACTTTATTAAGAACATTAAGTAGAAAAACAGAATCTGAAACAAGACTAGAATCTCTAATAGATATAGAAGAACAAATAGAAATGTTTAGACAGAATAAACTAAAATTAGTAAAAAAGCGTTAAACATATATAAAAAGTGAAATTTATCTAGTAAATCTTTAATATATCAGCAATATGGAAAAAGATATGTTTCCTATACACATGAAGATCAATTTATATCTCTAGATTTAATAGAAAAAGAATCTTATAAAGAAATTGTTAATCAAAATCTTCAACGGACTCATTTATGATTAATAACAATAAAAGTAAAAGGGCTTCATAAAGAAAATTTAGGAGCTAAAATATTAGTATGTTTATATGATAGCAGATTCACAGATATAGAACAAGGATTATTAGGAAGCATAGAATTAGATATGAATAAATAAAGATGGAATAGTATATTTTACACCAGATTATTTAGTTAGAACAAAGAATTTCTACAAGGATATTAAAATAGGAATAAAAAGCAAAGGATATCAAATGAAAAGAGATGATAATAATTTATTAATTTGCATAGGATTCATAGGAAGACTTAGTGAAGATAGTACTACTAATTATAAATTAGAAAATAATCAAATAATTACATTATTAGGACAAAAAGGTATAAAGGTTATCCCAACAAAGAAATTCTCTTCAAAATCATATGCACGATTAGATTGGAACTTAGGAAATTTTCTACAAAAACCAATGTTAATACCAGAAAATAATATTATGTTCAAAAATAGTAATGGAACTTCAAATATTAGATTTGGAAATTATAATTATCAAGCAGAACAAACACGGCATAATAAAGAAGAAAATAAAGGAGAATGTGGATATTTTGAAATAGAGGACTACGAAAGTGAAGACGAAATTAATGCTTTAAATGAAGTTAGTAAAGAAGATAAAAGTGAGAACGATGAAAATGAATTTGGATATATAGATATGGAATATTAGAGAAATCTTAGAAAAGCTAGAGAAATAGAAATTAGAATGTTAATAGAAAAAAATCAAGTAGACATAGAAACCAAGATGGAAGAAACTAGTAAGAGAGCTAAAATAGAAACAGATCAAGAATTGGAAAAAGAAGAGAACTCATGAATACAGAATACGATATAGGAGGTAAATATCATTTTTCCCCGACAAGAGACTTTGAATGGACTGATAAAAATATAAAAGCGTAGGAAAAAGACAAATGGAAGAATGATGTAGTTTACCATTAGCAAGCGATAGAGAACTAATCATAGGGTTAAATAATTGTAAACCACAAAACAAACCTAGTACTATAACTAAATGGAAAAATTCTATAATTAGAGCATATATAATAGAGTATCTATACAAATGACTGTGAAAAAAATGTGGGCTTACTTAGAAACTTATTTAGAAAAGACTGCTTTAGATGTATACGTTACAGCAAAAAGACTAAAATCGGATAAAATTTGATTAAGAATGGCTGGATGAGATAATCCTAGAAATTTTACAAGCTTTATTAGAGAATTAATTATAAATTCTGATCCCAGTAGAGATAACACTTATGAACAAAATAAAGTTTTAGAAGACTTCGAAAAATTAAGTATTAGTAATATGAAATACATATAACCATTTTTGTTAGACTTTGAAAGATTAGCAAACGCAGCAAGATTAGCATTAGATTACTCTATACTTGAAAAATTATATAGAAAGATACCATCACCATGAAATGATAAAATTAGAAAAGATGTAGGGTCAAGCCCAACAAGGGAAATAACTAATAGTGCTACTATAAAATTTATAACTGATAAATTAAAAGAATATTATATATAGGAAGTAGCTAGAAAGCAAATAAAGAAATTAAAATTTTTTTTTTTTGCTCAGATTTATATACACCACAGACATATGATTATAGAAAAAGAAAGAAAAATTGTATAAAAAGGAAAAATATAAATATAAAAGGTAATATCAAAATATAAAGAAATATAATATTTGACCAAGCAGGACATACTATAAAAATAAAAGACCCAATTATAATAGATATGTTAGAAAACCAAAAACTAAAAAAGAATATAAATGTTATATTTGTGGAGACCCTACACATTTTGCTAACAAATACCCAAATAAATATAAAAATAAAGAAAATATGACTAAATCTATGATAATTGAAGAAATACAATATAACATAACAGAATTATCTGATAATGAATCTTGTGACTCAGTATATAGTATTTATACAGACGAAGAGTTAGATAATTTAGAAATAACAAGTAACTATGAAGACAGTTATGATAGCTTAAAGGAACTAGATTTTTCAGTTTTAGATATAAAGATAATGAATGTAAAACAAGAATGTATCCATGAATGAATTAGAGGACAGGGATCAATGATAGATAAATGTAAAATATGCAAAATGTACCCAGGACATAAGAATAGAAATCAGACTAAGAATTGTCTGGAAATTCAATACAATAATTGTTTAGGGATTAAAGAAGAAATAAATAATAATAAAAATAAAGACTATAGTGAATGTATAGAAATATTAGAAAATAAAATAATAGATACAAATAATAGAATAGATAAAATACATGAAACATTAGGAGAAATACAATATTGGATCAGAAACCTAGAAACAAAAGAAAAACAGTCTATAGATAATTATACAGAAAATAATTATTTGTAAACAGAAAATCAAAAAGAAATAATTTGTTAAATATCTAGATTAAAGACGACAAAAAACATCAAAATACCTATAGAAGTAAAGATAAACAAAATGATAAAACTAAATTTGATAGCATTAATAAACACAAGTTGTACATTTAATATAATCAGAAAAGATTTAGTGCCAGAAGATTGTAGACAAAAATTAGAAATGAAATAAGAGGAAGTCATATGGACAATAGTAAAATGGAATTCGAAGATAGACTTTTGGATGATTGTAAGATTAAATTTTAAGAATAATAGTACAGTTTAACGACTACATTAGTTAGCGCATTAATAAAAGAAGAATTTGTTATAGGCATAAATTCTTGCTAAGTGAAAATGGAAGTTTAACAATTACTCCTGATGTCATAATTTTTGGAAAAGACACTTTTATTATTAATAATATAGAATCATTAGAGTTGCAAGCTAAGCGTGGTGGACCCTTATAACCAAACCCAGAAATTGAAGAAAATTTAGAATTTTTTGATAATTTATCTTTAGAAACTTTAAAAATAAATTTAATACCAAGAAATAAAGAATTAATAATTTTCAACAAAACATCTTCTAAGCTAGATACTATAGACAAAATTTTAGAATTAGCTAAACATATTCAAATAATAGGAGAATACCCTATAAAACTTTGGGATAAAAATAAAATAGAAACTAAATTAGAAATAATAAATGAAAATATAAAAATTAGAACAACAGAAATAAATAATACGAATCAAGATATAGAAGATTTTAACATGCAGATTAAAGAATTATTAGATTTGAAAGTAATAAGACCGTCTACTAGTCAACACAGATCATCTGCCCTTATGGTTAGAAATCATGGTGAAATAAAAAGAGGAAAATTAAGAATGGTTATAAATAATAAAAGATTAAATGATAACATTGTAGAAGATGGATATGAGATGCCAGATAAAGATATGCTAATAAATAAAATACAAAATAGTAAGATATTTTCTAAATTTGATTGTAAATCTGGATTTTGGTAAATAAAAATGGTAGAAGATTCTATTCCTTGGATGGCTTTTAATACCCCATTAGGACACTTCGAATGGTTAATCATGTCTTTTGGATTAAAAAATGTACCTTCTATTTTTCAAAGAAAGATGGATAGTATATTTATTTATCTTCCATTTGTTTGTGTATATATAGATGATACTTTACTACATAGTAAAAACTATAAAGAACATATGAAACATCTAGAGATAACCTTGAATAAGTTTATAGAAAATGATTTAATTATAAGTAAAAAGAAGATGAAAATAAATAAGGAAAAATTTGAATTTTTAGGAATAATATTAGGAGAAGAAAAGATTCAATTACAGCCACATATAGTCCAGACAATTTTACAATTTCCAGAGAAAATTGAAGAAACCAAGAAATTACAAGCCTTTTTAGGAATATTAAATTATGCTAGACATTTTATTAAATATTTAGAAAGGAAAGTAGGACCATTGTACAGTAAATTGTCTAGTAAAGGACAAAAATATTTTAATCAATTAGATATAGAATTAATTAAAAAGATAAAAGCAGAAATTAAAAATTTACCACCATTAAAATTACCATTAGATTGTGAATATAAAATAATAGAAACCGATGGATGTGAGTTAGGATGAGGGAATTTTATATTCGAAACCAAAAAAAAATATAGTGATAAAAAAGAAGAAAAAATTTGTAGCTATGCTAGCCAAAAATACAAGACAAAAAGGAAATATTTAACTAGTTTATATTATGAAATAATGGCCATTATACATACTATAAAAAGCTTTAAATTATTTTTAAACACTGAATTTACAATTATGATATATCGTGAAGCTATAGTAAAATTTACTAAAAAGACAATTTTTGATAAGATAAGACATAAAAGATGGTTGAAATTATATGAGATATTAAGCCGCCATAAAATTAGTATAGAATTTATTGACGGAAAAAATAATATTTTAGCAGATAATTTAAGTAGGCAGGTTATTAATTTTCTAACTTATTATCCTCATGATGCAGATAGATCAAAGGATTATGAACTTTGGGAATGTCACTCTGAGAGTGGCTCCTCAAGGATATAATCTTCGATTCAGATGAAATAATTTAGAAAGGCTATTAGAAAGGGAATGTTGTCTTCTGAATAATCTTTGAATGACACGTGACTCTAAATAAAAATTAGACAGCATTAATACCCTAGCTAACCATTTTAGACAGATTCATAATCAAGTAGAAAGCAAAAATTTTAGTTTCTTTACAGTAATTAAAGGTAGAAAGCATAGTACCATGTCTAAGGAAGTATCTGCTTTCATTATGATAATAACTTAAAATTTGAGCAAAATCTGTAATTTCATGTACAACGGAATTCTTTATAGAACTTCGAACAATACTTGTGCAATCACCAATTTTCTGTTCTAATTTGTATAAAGTCTTTTCTTGTCTTGCAATTGTAGAATTTGTTAGTTCAATAAGTCTTTCTATTTTATCAGAATAATTTCTACTTGTAGATACGATGTCTTTAGAAATGGGTTTTTCAAACGTATCTGTAGAACTAAGTCTGTCTAAACTATCATGCAATTGAAGAAACCTATTTTGATATTTACTAATAGTTTGTTGGGATGAAGAAATTTATCTTCAAGGAGTTATAGTCTTTCTTTTAACGAATACTTTTTAAGATTTAAAATTCTAACAACTTTGGTCATAGTTTCACATCTTATTACATAACTAGGTCAAAATAATTTAAGCTTAAGCCTAGTACTCAATGTTTTCTTTCCCATTTTAATTTACCTTGTCCACATATATAAATATAATAGTGGCGCAATTTCCATAACATCATGATAATATTCACAACTATTATATCAAATCATTTTCTATCTCTACTCAACTTCTTCTTTACTTCAAATTTTCCCCATTTAATCTTTTACCATGTTTTCCCCAAATCTCTTTTACACAATCTTTAATAATGCAAGCCAAATAAATTAAAACTCAACATATCTTGAAATAGTTTAAAAATTTTGAAATTTCTAGAGTTAAGATTTCGAAATAAAAAAATTATAATTCATCTTCCTTGACTTTGTTAATTAAACTTAACTCTATTATTATCTTTCCTCAATTACTAAAGAACTCTAAAACAAAAATTTAATTCCTATTCATAAACAAATTAAGTACTCAAAATAATTAATTAATTAAATAATTATCTAAATAAATAGTTAACTAAAAAAATTAACAAAAGTAATTAACTTAAAAAAAGACATGCCTTGAGAAATAAAAGGGATGGGTGACATGTCTCATTTGACAATCATCCCCTATTTATAGTTGATATTGGGGTTAATTGTGTAATTTATCAAATTGCACTTTTAACACCTAGGGTAACGTGCAAATATTATATTGGTTTATAAAATTGCAATTTTAGACCTTGGGCAAATATGCAAATATTCCTATTTTATGAAATTGCACTTTAAAATCCTTAGGCAAATATGCCATTATGAAATTGTACTTTCAATCTCCATAATACTATTTTAATACAATTCCTAATAATATTTATTCTATCATTCAATTAAGTCCCTAGAAATTTTAAATATTTTCTAAAATATTAAAAATCTTTACCAAAAATTTCGGAATCTCCAATTCGCAGTGTGATATATTGATCAGTTCAATTAAGCCATCTAGCTCGTTACAGTTAGTAATGCAAATTGAATTATTTCGATATAGTTAACTGAATAAACTCTAGAGTAATGATAGGTTTAAATTATAATTAAGCTCAACATTATCAATAAGCTCGATCTTTATTGTTAGTCAAATCGTTTACACTTGTATAAATGTATGCAAATAAAGAAAGCAAGATGATGTTCCAAAAAGGTGATACATTCATTAAAAGTAGAGGCTTTATAGGTGGAGGATAAATCAGAGGTTTTACAAAGATAAAATAAATAAAAGAGAGTAATCTATATGATGTAGCATCGAAAGTTGGGCCCTGTTGGCTTTTAGCATCAAGGATAACAATGGAATTATCGACGGGGTCTTCAATTGGAGTGGCAGACTCTATTTGAAGAAACTTCTCCTTAAGAGTTTGTTAGAGAAAATTCACCGAATTGGAATAGAGATTACAAAATATGAATCGGAAACGTCAAAAATAATATATTCTCGAACTTGTATCAATGAATGGCTTGAACACAATATCGTTATTCTCAAACGATATTTGCCCTTTTTCTTATGAATTTGAGATGCTTCAAAGGTTGTTGGTAAATGGTTTACAGGATTATAACAAGCCTTGCAAGGATTTAAATACTAAAGTACAAGTGCAAATCTTAGAAAACTTGATGAACACAAAGAATGAATATGAATATGGCTTTTAAAGACTTTGATTTTTGATTTTGGAAGTAATAAGGAACCTTGATGGTTTTTTGTAATGTATTTGCCTTCAACATGGATCCAATATATATAAGCATACGCCACATTCACGAAATGCTACCAAACTTTAAGCCAAAAGTCTTCAATTTTGAATTTACAACGAGAGAAAACGACCTCCAACGATCAAATAAAAACACCATACAACCGTATGGTACAAACCCATGCCCATGCGGTCGCATGGTTTGCCCATGCCGAAACCATTTGGTCTCCGCATTAGGCCATGCGACCGCATGGCTATATGCCATACGGTCGCATGGACCAATTTTTTTATTGTTGTTGTTTATTTTGAACAACATTATCACATCAATCTCCTACTTGTTCAAAATTAACAAGTCTTATATTCATAATATACGATACTCATGCATAAGGATTAGATATCTTTCGATTTGAATCTAACTATAGTGTAATTCAAACAAAGTATAGTCAAAATCAAACGTAGCGTGTAGTTTTGAACCAGTTATTCCATATGACAATACTGGTAAGAACACACACACGAGTACCAAGTGTTCTCAAGTTTCTCATAACTCGCTTAGCGCTTTTATGGCCTTGCGCTTATCCTTTTCAACAATCTTTTACGAGAGAAACTCCAACTCTCTATTAAAGCGGCACTACCTTGAAGATTGTTTAGGTGAAGTTCTTCCAGTCCCTTTGTTATCTTTAAAGGTACTTGTGTTTTAGCACTCAACTTCATTAAGAGCTTATAGCTCATCCCTCATTTCAGTAACAACCAGTATTAATTTAATTAGGATAGGATTATTGCAGATTTTTTAATAATGCTGCAACTATTCACATATTGAATGACTTGTTGTTACCCTTTGAACCCGTAAATTGCCTTTTGAGTAGTAGCAAGTAGGGTTGCTATCACTGGTGTACCTTTTTAGTTAAGGAGTTTCAACCACATCCTACTCGAAGTAGATGCTACTAAATATCTGTTTAGAGGTTTAGTCAAAAGATCCGTCAAATTCTCAATTGACCTTACATAATTTAGGAAAATTATTCCATCCTTGATTAACTTCCTTATATAGTCATGTTTATGACTCATATGTCTAGATTTTCCATTGTATACCTTGGTGTATGTTTTTGCTAATGTAGCTTGACTATTACACATGATAGGTATTGAAGAAATATTCTTCGATCCCAAAGGTATCTCATAAAAGAGATCCTTAAGCCACTCAGTCTCTTTTCGAGTATCCGATAGGGCTACAAATTCAGATTCCATGGTCAAATGTGTTATGCATATTTATTTCTTTGATTTCCAAGAAACAACACTTCCTCCTAGAGTGAACACCCAAACTGAGGTGGATTTATTTTCACCCGTGCTAGAATAAATCCTTCCAATATTGTCGGGAATTTGTAGGCCTATGTTCTTGGTATTCATTAAGTATCCAAGAACTCTCCCAATGGCCTTCCAATGATTATTACTCGGATTGCTAGTAAAACTGCTAAGTTTACTTATGGCATAGGCTATGTCTGGTCTTGTGCATTGAACTGCATACATAAGACTTCCCATAGCACTAGCATATTCCAATTGAGCAATCACCTTTCCATCATTCTTTACAAGTTTTGAACTTGGATCAACCGGGGTACTATATTCTTTTATATTCAAGTGTTTGAACTTGTTTATTACATTCTCAATATAATGTGATTGACTTAGGTGATAACCCCTACTAATCTTTGTGACTTTGATACCTAAAATGGTATCCACTTGACCAAGATCCTTCATTTTGAATGTAGAAGATAGAAATCTCTTTGTTTCTGCGATTACTCATAATGAACATGTCGTCAACATATAAACATATAAAAGTCACATAATCATGATACACTTTAGAATATAAACATCTATCTATGCTATTATCTTTGAATACGAATAATGTTATAGCTTAGTCAAACTTTTCATGCCGTTTCTTAGGCGCCTGATTCAAACCATATAAAGTTATACTAACTTGCATACCTTATGTTCATTTCCAGGTAGAATGAACCCTTCAGGTTGCTCCATATAGACCTCCTCATCGAGATCTCCATTTAAGAATGCCATCTTGACATCCATTTGGTGAACATGCAAGTCATATATCGAAGCTAATGCAAATAATAGCCTAATCGATGTTATTATAGCTACCGGTGCATAAGTGTCAAAATAGTCGATTCCTTCCTTTTGTCGATATCCTTTTGCTACTAATATAGCTTTGAAAGTATTTAGAGAGCCGTCAACATTATATTTCCTCCTAAATACTCATTTACATCCAATAGGTTTGGATCCCGATGGTAGATCGACAAGTTCCCAAGTTTTATTAGACATTATTGAATCCATTTCATCTTTAATTGCATCTTTCCAAAAAATGCTATCACGAGAAGCCATAGCTTCTTTATTGGTTTTAGGGTCGGTATCCACTTGTAGAACAAGAGGAATTGTTCTTACAACATTCAACTCATTTCCTTCTACTAAGTAAAAGGAGATAAGTTGATAATCAATTTCATCCTGTCCAAAGACTCCTCAACTCGAGTTCTTTTGTTTCTTTGTGGTTCACTAGACTCATCAACCTTTTTAGAAGACATTTCATCACGTGTTCCACTTGAGATAGGGATGTTTTAAATATTTTCCTTTAATTCATTATCCGATGATAACAGATTTTCAAAAAACTCTACATCACTTGATTCGATAATCACATTGGTCTCCAAGTTTAGCAATCTATAAGATTTGTTATTATTAGCATATCCAACAAAAGCACATTTAATACTTCTTGGACCTAATTTAGTCCTATTAGGATTTGTATTTTTGCAATAAGTAAGACACCCCCACACTTTGAAATATCAAATGTTCGGTTTTCTTACTTTCCACAATTCATAGGAAGAAACCTTTGTATGTTTAGAAGGAATTCTATTAAGTATCCTACATGCACTTAGTAAAGTTTGACCCCATAAATTAAAGTAACTTAGCATATATAAGAATGGCATTAATCATTTCTACTAAAATTCTATTCTTCTTTTCTTCCAAACCATTTTGTTCGAGTGTCCTAGGTGCAGAACATTGGTGAATTAAGTCATGTTGTTCACAACATAAATTAACTTAACTAGAGAAGTATTCACCACCTCTATCACTTCTTAAGGTCTTTATTTCCTTATTTAATGATTTTCAACTTCATTTTTTTGAGTCTTAAATAAATCAAATGCCTCGTATTTATGTTTCGTCAAATAATCATAGGTATATCTTGAGCAATCATCAATAAATGTTATGAAATATCTATTTCCACCTCTTGTTAGCATGCCATTCAATTCATATATATCGGAATGAATAAATTCTAATATGCTAGAAGTCCTGTTAACGCTTTGTTAAGGCCTTTTAACCATTTTTACTTCTACACATGCTTTGCATTTAATGACATCATTTTCATCATATGAAATTAAGTCACAATTTCTCATGCATTTCATGGTACTTTTACCTATGTGACCTAATCTAGCATGCCATAAAGAAAATAAATCAATCATATAAGTAAAATCAACTTTATTTATTTCATTGTCAATAGTACAAAGTTTGACCATTCCTTCACATGAATGGCCCTTTCCAACAAATTTCCGGTTAAGTGACAATATAAGTTTACCGGACTCAAAGACACTTTTAATGCCCAATTTTTCCAAAAGATTTCCACTCACTAAGTTCATATTCATATCCGGAACATGTAGTACATTTGTAAGAGTAACATTTTTCCCAGAAGTGAAGATAATTTCTACACTTCCTTTTCCAATTACTTTGGACCGCACCTCGTTACCTATTTAGATCTCTTGGTCTCCATTCACTTCATTGTATATTTTGAACAAAGATTTGTCATATGATACATGCACCGTGGCACAAGTATCATACCACCAATCGGGAACCTTTCCCTTAATTGCATTTATTTCGCTCACGGTGGCCACAGTCTTGTCTTGTTGGATAGAATTCACTTTACCTTCAGAATTGTTGTGTTTTCGGTGTCTACAATCTTTTGCGTAGTGTCCAGATTTCCCATAAACAAAGCATCCTCCTTTGGTCTTCTTCTTGAACTCATTAAGGTTCATTGAAGGCTTCCTTTTGTTGGATTTTGTTGGCCGTTTGGAATTTTCTACAGCATTTACTTTGGAAGTGTCCTCATGAGAATCACTTTTATCACGTATTCTCAACTCTTCCTCAATCCGAAGGTGTTTTTGCTGTTGTTCCAAAGAATAATCTTCGAAACTATGCATTATCTTTTTCCAGTATCCTTTCTAAGATCCAGGAAGTTTGGCAATTACAGCCCCCACTTGAAAGGTCTCTGGTATTTCAATTTTCACTGCCTTCAACTTATTGACAATTACTTGCATTTTATGTATTTGGGGGAAGAAGGGGAATATTCTCTAAAAATTTAAAATCAAAGTACTTAGAAATTAAAAATTTCTTTATACCTTCTTCTTCCGCTTTGTACTTATTTTTGAGCACATCTCAAATTTCCTTTGTTGAAGTTGTGTTTGTATATAAGTCATACAAACGATCTGATAATGCGCTCAGGATGTGACCACGGCATATTAACTCATCTTCTTGGCGCTTTTGTCTTTCATTCTTCACCGCTTCGATTTCTCTATTTGTTGGTTCCGGTAGTGGCGCCAATTTCGGATTTAGGATGTAGAAGATCTTTAGTGCAGTGAGAAAAAACTTCAATTTATCTTTCCATCAAGTGTAGTTCGTTCCATCGAATCGATCTAACCGTACCAAGTCTTGATTAATGAGTTTGATTGTCGCCAACGTTGTCTTGCTTTTCATTGCAGAAGTATTGCTTGAGATTGCTAGAGAAAATTCACCGGATTGGAATAGAGATCACAAAATATGAACCGAAAACGCCAAAAACGATATAATCTTGAACTTGTATCAATGAATGGCTTGAACACGATATCGTTGTCCACAGACGATATTTGCCTCTTCTCCTATGAGTTTGAGATGCTTCGAAGGTAGTTAGCAAATGGTTTGCAAGATTATAACAAGCCTTACAAGGATTTAAACACCAAAGCACAAGTGCAAATCCTAGAAAACTTGATGAACACGAAGGATGAATATGAATATGGCTTTTAAAGACTTTGATCTTTGATTTTGGAAGTAACCTTGATGGTTTTTTGTAATTTATTTGCCTTCAACATGGATCCAATATATATAGGCATACACCACATTCACAAAATGGTACCAAACTTTAAGTCAAAAGTCACCAATTTTGAATTTACAATAGGAGAAAACGGCCTCCAATGGCCAAATAAATACACCATGCGACCACATGGTACAAATCCATGTGGTCGCATGGTTTGCCCATGTTGAGACCATTTGTTCTTTGCATTAGGCCATGCATATGCCATGTAGTTTTTTTATTATTGTTGTTTATTTGAACAACATTCTCACATCAGAGTTGACAAATGTAGCTTAAGGTACATCGCTGCCAGTCTCTCAAAAATAATGGGACCATGCTATACTACCACAAAGTTTGACATGTTAGTTGACACAACACACTCACATGGGAGGTCGGCATTATTTTATCCGTGTGGGACCCACGCCTCGGCTGCTGTCAAACAATGTGGTCGTCTTCCTTCAGTATAAGCCAAGGCCATCATTCTCGTCTGTTTCATAAAGATATGTCAAATAATGATTGACTACGACTTTTCCTGCCTCAGCCATTTGTTGCCTCAAATCATTAACTTCAGCATTTAGCCCCTCCAACTGGGGCCTCAACTCCCTCTTCCTTTTTTTTTTTTTGTTGTTGTTCTTGTTGTTGTTGTTCAAAGCCTTAAAGATCAGAAGCTATCTTTTAGTTGTTGTTAGAGTTTTCCACTCATCTTGTTAAAGCATTGACTTCGGACTTACATAGGTAGATTTTCTTCTTTAAATTCTCATTTTTAGTAGCAAGATGCTTTGAACTTGACTTCGCCTTAGCCTGCTTTAACTTAACAAGTGCAAGAATCTCATCAACCATGGAGGCTTATATCTTCATCTCCATCTTAGTGTTTAAGAGAAAGCTTTGAAAATGAACCTACAGGGCGATGCTCGCTTCCATCATATCAACCAAGTCATAAGTCTCAACAAATGAGGAGTACTTTTCAATCTCGTACTTAAGGTATACCCTCACCATTGCCTAGACCTCAGCAATAAACATATAAAAAATGGTTGGTTCAAGTTCCTCAGTTTCACCCCTCAGAATATTTTGGGCCTTTCCTTGGCAAATCTTTCCCCTCCATCTCTTAATGAAGTTCACCTCCGACTCCTACAGTTGCTTGTTAAGTTCGATTATTTTTACGATAGTGATGAGCTCTACTAAATTGATTTATTTCTTGACTCATCAAGAGTCGTTTTCTTTTTTAGAGGAAATGGAGGCCCAATGTTCTTAATGAGGATGTTTCTTTTTGTAGCATCTCTTTCTTTGGATCCTTCTTCTTTTCCTTCTCGTTTTCCTTTATCGATGGTGGGTTTATTTAACATCTTAAATTTATGTTAGGTTGTATGCCTTATATAGTATATTTTGCTATGATAAAATAATTATTTATAAAAAATAAATTATGATTTTAGTTATTTATTGCATTTATTTATATTGAGCATGCGAATTAAATTGCCTATGATTACTTATGATAATATAAGTTGGGTAGTTGTGTTGTGAAGTACAGTGTGACACAACTTATATTTTGATCATAAATAATTAGTGCACAATCGATGTATAAGGGTTGGCACCTTGTCTCGAAGGCTGTAGTGTTGACAGATTCATTATTTAGGTTTGTGATTTGTCCTAATCACAAAAATAGTTAAAAGTCACACTAGTACACTTGGAGTGCATTGAATAGACCATTTGTCAAGTTTAATTCTATAGTACAATCATGCAAAGAATTAAATTCCACTAGATCGCAGTGTATTTCATCTAAATCCCTCGACTGGATTATGTGTATCCTTTTTCATGATTTTAATGGTTCTTTGATTCATCAATGGATGAAGTCATTTTGATTGATCAAATATCTCGATGATTTGGGTACTTGAGAATAAGTAGAGTAGAGAATATGAATTCGTGATCGGAACCATCATCTTGAAAAATGGATTTGGTGATTATTCAAGTATTTTCTATTGAACAATTGATCAGATATCAGTATTTAGCGACAGCTAAATTTCGACATCTGTGATTAGTTCACAGAATCGTTAAAGAAAATGGTACTTAAGTTGGTGAGAATAATTAGAAGGGCAAAACGGTCATTTATCCTATTACCTAATTATAGGATCTCGGACAGGAATAAAATACGTATACTACAGGTCAGAGAAAAGTATTACAGATTTATTGACTTCTGTGATCTTATATATTCCAAAAGTTCAGTTTTTTGCCTTTTGTGAAAAAAGTAAAAACTAATAATTAAATTGGGTGATCTAAGGTCGACTAGACATGATTTAATTATTGGAGCTTGGATAATATATGTTCGATCAGGTCCCTATGATAGCTACATAAAGTATTGAAACTTAATTATGGTAATTATAATGGTTTTGGGCTTAATTGTAATTATTATGAAAGTTGTAAACTTAATTATAATTGTAATTGAAGTTCTAAGACTACATATATAATTAAATGTAAACTAATTGCATTTTGAATTTATTTAAAACTCCTACTTGGATTTTAATTAAAAATCTTATTTCAATGTGAAATTATTATTGTACAAGGATTGTAATTATTATTTCTCTATAAATAGAGACTAGATGGAAACTAGATATCCTATGAATTTGTACAACAATCATAATACATATTTTTATGGTGTTCAAATTTGGAGAGAGAGAAATTAATTATTTTCTCATCTTACTCAATTGTCTAGTTCAAGAATTAGTTTCTTGATTTAATTAAAAGAATATGCCCACTCACCGATACAGTCTTGACTTTAGATAATACCATAAAAGACTTGGAGGTTTGAAATATAAAGTTCTTGAAATTAAAAAGCTGAAAATACATTATCCAAAAGACCAAAAGTTCGTGATTCAGAATTAATTCAAAAATTTGAATAATTTATGCTGGATATAACATAGATGTGAACATCTAACTGATATTGTTTATTAAATTAAAGAAAATTTGTAAATTTTTAGATAATTCTACTTTTGCATTCAAACCATTTTTCCTAATAATTGTTAGATTTAAATTTAGAGTTTAAGTGAATTATTATTAAAATTTAATGACTTTATTGGTAACTGGCCTAGTCTAATGATCTTATTGGTTAATAGCCAACAGTTTGAGGATTTAAGTGGAAAGTTATTTTAGAATTTAGACTAAATTATGTGTAAAACATATGTAAATATGCCAATTAGTCTTGATTAAATATGATTTATTGACCACATGTATTATTCACACTATATTTTAAGCCAATGTAATTGATTTGACCACGTAATTAAATGAATTGATTAGACCATTTTCATGACAATACACTATTTAAGCATTAACCATGCCTAACATATAGCCATTTCTACACATGGTCAAGAATTTACATTATAAATAGGAGACAAACTCAACACTAAACTATTCTCAACAACTATTTACAATCTCCCTCTCTACCTCTATAACTTTGTCTCTCCACCTCTCTTTCTCTTATCATTTTAAATATAGTCATAAACTTATACAATCACACATGAATAATCAACCCTACAAACGGCTCAAGGATCTCTTTCCAACAATAATTGCTTTTATCATTTTGAATTGTTTAGTGAAAAGGTAAGTAGTGCTTTATGTTTATGGTGGCTAATGTTCGTGTATGTAATATTTCTATGGCTATATTATGTTTTGGTCCATGTTACGTATATTTTATTAAGAGTGAACTGGAGTGTAGAAGCCCTATGCACAAGAATTTAGCATCATATAAGTTTAGTCTAATTTTCGTGTCTCACTATACAAATTATGAATTTTTCGTAGAAATACATATATAAAATCATTATCCACACAAGTTTATTGAAAATTATTCTCACCCCATTATGTCTCTACTTTCAGATAATTAATGATTCAAGACGCTCGGCAAGGAGATGGCTTATGGTGGTAGAAGTTTCAATAATAAAATTATTGCGTTGTCAAACTATTATTATTTTCATTTGATAAGATATTTCAAGTTAACTTACTAAATGCGTTACATTAATTGAATTTAGTAAGTTCTTTAATAGTTTATATAATAATGTTGAATATCACTTAAATTAATTTTAGCTTATGATTTAGTGACACTCGAAACATTAAGGAATCGGGCCGTCATAGTTGGTATTAGAGTGGGTTTACTTTCCAATAGTCTCAGATAAAAAATAAAAATTATTATTATTATTATTATTATTATTATTATTATTATTATTATTATTATTATTATTATTATTATTATTATTATTATTATTATTATTATTTGCTTTGCAAGAAATTTTACAATTCAAATACTATTCTTCAAATTATTAATTCAAAAATAAGTATTAGTTTTAAATAAATAAGTTTTAATAAGAAATAAAGGATTTCTTGCACTCAAAGGCATACTCCAAGTTGTCATCCTCAAATCAGGTATCCCATAAGTTTCATCATTATACATAATATCTTTAGTTTATATGCACATATGATTATGTTAGTTATATAAGAATGCAATTTATGAATGCATGAATAAATAAGATTTACTATAAAAATTAAAAATATCACAAGTTAATTGTTTACATGTAGCAGCATAAAATATTAAAAAGACATGTCACGTTCTTATTGAATTATAGTATTCAAAATGATATAAATAATTATGTTATATACATTATGTTATTACTTGGATTCAATTGTTGAAAACTATAGCAAAGGAATTTAGATAGCCTTTAAATTAGGACATGTCAATTAGGAAATAATAATAATAATAATAATAATAATAATAATAATAATAATAATAATAATAATAATAATAATAATAATAAATCTCATATTTTAGCCACTTTTGGTTTTCACGTATTTCTAAGTTTTATTTATTTATTTATGTATTTGCAAGATTGAAAGACTTTATTAAAAAGACTTAAACTGTTAAAGAAAGCTTGGGATTTAAGCAGTCCATTTGTGAGCCACCCCCTTCTCCTGGAAGTCTTTTAGATGAGCGTTATTCAAATCAATAAGACAAAAACAATATTGAAAAGAAAATTTTAAGTTTAAAAAAAAATTCTATTTTCAAAAACTTTTAAGAAAATTTTATTTTAAGAAATATCTACTCCAAATATTCCTATAGAATCCCATTTCAAGAAATCCTCCTTTTAAAGAAACTCTTTTTTTTTTTTTCAAGAAACTCCAATTTTACAAATTTATTCATAATAGTAGCAGTAGTAGTAGTAGTAGCAGCAATGAAAAGAAATTTTCTTCCCATCTTTACTTATTGTAATATTATTCATTAAGGCTATGGTATCTTGAGATAGAAAAATTAATGATGAACAACCCCAATTTAACAAGGTCGACCCACACTTTACTCAACAATTCCTTATCGTGATGTGTACCTTCGCCTAGCAACAATGCCAGAACAACCACCACGACAATCGACACTATCACCGTCATCACTACGACGGTAACAAACACTGACAATGACAGAGGACATACATACAGAATACAACTGTTATTGTCGTGGAACTATTTAGGAAATAGCACCCTCCAACTTTTGCGGGTGGGTTAGATTCCATGGAAGCAGAAGATCGGTTGACATGGATAGAATGGATCTTCGATCTCATTGACTACCCAGACTCCAGAAAAGTTATATGCACAACATTTATGCTAAAAAAGGGCGTCATGAGCTGGTAGGACTCAACCTCAAGATCAAGGGCTCGCAAACATATGTGGACATGGAACCAATTCAAGGGAAACTTTTTGAAGAAGTACTATCCTACAAGTGTTCGAAATCAAAAGGTGACTGAGTTTATTACATTGACTCAGGGCTTGATGTCTCTTACTAATATAAGTGAAAGTTTGAAGAATTATCCCATTTTTCCCTTAGCTTTGTCGATATGGACAAGAAAAAGGTAAGGATTTTTGAACAAAGTTTAAGGGATGATCTGAGTCAGGCAATGGTAGTGCCTGAACTAGGAACCTACCATGAAGAGTTTACAAAGGCACAACTGGCAGATTTCAGGAGCCCCTCTAGTGAGGAGAACAAACAACTATATGGGCATATGGAAAGTGCAAGTGGAAAGATAACACGAGCAAAGGACAACAAAACTATGGTAAAAAAGGCAAAGAATGTAATAGTCAAAGTGACAATAAGAGCTACCTGCTTTGTAACAAATGCAAGAAACATCATCTGTGGGCTTGTCTCTTAGGGACGAACACATGTTTTCAGTGTGGGGAACAAGGGCATATGACTAGGTTTTGCCCTAAGATCCAACAAAATCAGGGAAGTGCATAGCAGAGACATGAATATATACCCAAGGGACATGCAAGAATCATTGCATTGACTGAACAGGAAGAGGATCAGGATCGTAAAATTTTGGAAGGTAACGTCTTAATATCTAACTTACATGCCTATGTATTAATCGATTATGGTGATACTCATTCCTTTATATCCTTTAAATTCACAGAAAGATTAGATGTGAATATTGTACAATATTTACCTATAGAAGTGTCTGTACTCTCTAAAAAGATGCTAAACACGGATACTATAGTTTAGGTGACAAAGTTAGAAATCGATTGTAGGTCTTTAGAGATGGAACTATAAGTAAGATTTCAACATAATTCTTGGGATGAATTGGTTATCTAAGAATCATGCAACAATTCATTGTTTCGAGAAGGAGGTGATCTTTCAAAACCCCAAAGAAGAAATCAGTGGCTAAGTGTAGGTCCCTATTCCATGTTGTATCTATTACAAGCACGATGGATCTTACAATCAGGAGGTAGTGTGGGTTTTCTTATGTCAGTAATAGACAAAAAAGGAGTTAGGAAGTTGATAGTCAGTGAGGTTAGAGTGGTACGAGAATACCCAGAAGTTTTCCCATATGACTTACTCAACATGCCACTGAAACGAGAAATGGAGTTCACGGTCGATCTTACCCCCGAAGTCATACCTATTTCTAAGACCCTATACAGAATGACATCAAAAGAGCTACAAGAACTAAAGGCGCAGATAGAAGAATCGCTAGAAAAAGGATTCATCCGACCCAGTGTGTCACAATGAGGAGCTCCGATATTTTTTGTCAAAAAGAAAGATGTATCAATGAGGATGTACATCAATTATCGAGAACTAAACAAAATTATAATTAAGAACAAGTATCCTCTTCCAAGAATCGAGGACTTGTTTAACCAAGTTCAAGGTGCAATAGTATTTTCCAAGATTGATTTATGATCAGGATACCACCAACTAAGAATCAAGACATGTGATATCTCGAAGATGGCTTCTAGGACTCGGTAAGGTCACTACGAGTTTTTAGTTATGCCATTTGGGTTGACAAATGCTCCTAGAGTATTCATGGACTTAATGAATCATGTTTTCATGATTTTCTTGATCGATTTATTATTGTAATTATTAATGATATCCTAATTTATTCAAGGAACGAAGAAGAGCATTAGGACCACTTAAGGATTGTGATGAAAATCTTGAAGAATGAGAAATTCTATGTAAAATTTAACAAATGTGAATTTTGGCTGGAACGAGTAGTGTTCCTTGGGCAAGTCATTATAGCTCGAGGAATAGAAGTTGATCTAAGCAAAGTAGAGGCAATTCTAAATTGGAGAGGCTAACCAGTCTAGAGAAATTTCACAGTTTTCTAGGTTTCGACGGATATTATTGAGGAACCCTTAACCCCCATCGACCTGTCTCAGTGGACCCTAAAATATCATTAAAAAAGTGTGGATGTTTTTATTTAAAAAAATGGCTTAACCCACTCACTAAACATAAGCCGACACTATATTTAATTAATCTAATTAATTAAACTTGGCCTATAAGTTAATTAATCAAATCAATTAACTTAAGTCCATAATAAACAATCCAATTAATTAATTATATAAATTTCCATCACTTGTCAATTAATTAATTCATAAGATCATTCTTCTGGTTCTTCCTTTTGTGTATGAGACATTAGGTTCCCAATCGCGGCGTCGGGTGACGTAAATCGTTATTTTGATCTAATTAAAAAAAAGATAAATTAAAATTTTCCTTCTATGATTTCATCTAAATTAGTTAAATTCGCATTTTTGTCCTAGATTAATATCTAGTAATGTCTCAAAGCAATATATACGAAGAAAAATATCATGTGGTGTGACCAACTAAATCTATACATTTATTGTGAAACTATAATCCTTTCATCAATTACGAGATATGAAAGTTCGTTAGTCTTGATTATCGATCATATCTTTTATCCTACTCTTAAGTAAATAATCATCGAAATAAGTTTCAACTTGCATGCTCACTTTGCCAAGAATTTCAATATCAACTTAATCGAATAAAATTTAAATCATAATCTCTTATTATCTCATAGTTACGAATCCTCTATTAGTTATTCACAACTTTCATATAATTCCTGACCTACTCAAACGATGCCAGGTTAGCATAGAAACATTTGATATCACCAAAATATGACTATTCTTATATAATGCATTATAATGACCTAAAGTTAAATGATCAATTTCACTACCGAATGTTAGAGATTAACCACTAACGCTCAGGTAGTTATCAATGTGGAATCCAAACCTTCAAATTACAAAAAAGCTGTTCAAGGATCTAGAAAACTTCTTTAAATAAATCTCCCTCCAACTTTTCAATATTTTCTCAAAGCAACCTATGATCCAATTTTTCAAATAGAAACATCTTGGATCAATAGATATTCATCCCTTGATGAAATTTTTTTTAAGCCTTTTACAAAAAAAAATTGTTTCATGCCAACCAATATAAAAAAATTTTGAGGATATTATGAAGCTAACCTTAAGAAAACAAGATCAGCTATAACTTCTCACACACCAAATGAACAAAATCCAAATAAAATTGATTTTTCAAAAATAAGTATTTAAAGGGTATTGTCATATGAAGACGGGAGACAAAATCCATGGGATGAGAAACGAATACCCCTTTCTGAAGGTGAATCATTCAAATCTTGTTTCAATTATTTTGATTACAAGGATGCTTGGTATAATATTTTTTACTTTACACCAGTGACTCATTCTTGGTTTATTCTTTTTAATCAAAATTGCAATCCAAATTTTTCAAACATGGTTCGAATGTTTTGATCTTGAAGAGAAAATTTTACCTAGTATTACTCTTCGGGGGTTTGAATACTTCAAAAGAGATACAAAACCCTTTTTGAAGTTTCAAGAAAATGTTTTGTTTCAATTTACATTCAATTTCAGAGTCTCATGGATTCTTTGCTAGGACTTCTTTGTTCTTCAAGATTCAAACTCTAAATATTTTACTCAAAAAATTATTCGTAGATTCAAAATTAAAAGGTGGTCAAAGTTCTGAGAAACAAATTGCTGTCCAAAAGCAGTACAATCATGGATTTAAGAACAAAAGAATATTAGTGTTCCAAAAATTTAAAAAAAAAAAAAAAAAAAA
>NC_036257.1:2301085-2315223 GCF_002742605.1 Olea europaea var. sylvestris | reverse complement strand
TAAAAAAAAAAAAAAATTATTTTTCCAAAAAATTAAAAAAAAAAAAAAAAAAAAGGGATCTGGCTAGTGGTCAGTCTATGGTCTCCACATGTTCTTGAATCTTCATGTAGTCTAGCTGCAAAATGTATCCTAGACTAGTTGCCACGCAAATTTAAAAGAATTGAACATGCATGCCCATAATAAATAGTAACATACTCGCAGGTCTAATATTAATAAAGAGCTCACAAGCCCAAAATTAATAAATGGATCGCACACCCTAAACAACAAAAATTAAAATTATCCATTCAATATATTCACATGGTCGAGTCCAAAATCATCCATTAAATATACATTCATCACATAAATGCATTGCTATAAAATATCTAATATTATATGCAAATATGTTTTGAATTTCTAACAATTAAGTTCATCTAATTAGACAAATGAATTGGAACAATTAAATGATTAATTAATCAAATTAATCCATTAATTTATTGTAAATTTATTTAATTAAACTCAAATTTAACTAGAATAAAATTTTAATACTACCAAATTAGAGTCTAACTCTAATCTCAAAATTTTAGGGTAAATTGAAATGATATTTTAATTTAAGATAAAAATCTTACAAAAAAAAATCACTAAATAAATTTAGGGTCAAAGCTTTAAATTTTAGTTAAAATACAGTTTCAACGATAATTTAAAAATTGTGAATCTTAAATAATATTTAATTGGATCAAAATTGAATTTAATGTCAAACTCTTTAGAAATTCAAATTTAAATCCTCTTCAAAAATTCATATTCAAAACTCTTTTTGAAATTGCATTTTGACCCTTATTTAAAATTATAAACAAGCTCTTCAATTTCTCAAATTGCAAGCATGCACTTACAGAACCACAGCATGACTCCCTGAATCAAAATTATAGGCATGGCCCTGCAATTTCACAAAATGCACATAAGGCCCCTGCCTCCAACACTTTGAAAACCTTAAAAATTAAATTAGATTTTAGAGATGGTGTTGGTCAAAGTCCCTCGGATGATGCAGTCAAAAGTCATCGCTTTCCAATGGCAATCGCTTCTTACCCCTATAGCAACTCGGGTGATTCCTGCTTATGTCACCGCTATGGGATACGCGAAAGCGCTATTGCACACCGTAGTTGCGCTCGACAAGGCGCGTCTCCGCATGAGTTGTGTCGTCGTCACCTGTGACGTCCTTCCAACCCACTTTTGACCAAAAAAATATTTCAGAAGATGAAGATAATTTTCTTAAAAGCTAGAAGCCAGAAATAAATGACAATTAACCATTGATTGCTCCCAAGGTTCAAAAATAATTTTGACCAAACACAAAGTCGAGTCGAATACCACTGTTAGAAATTTATTTATACATGCACAATAGAATTTGAAAATAATTTCAATTCCCTTAAAGGATTATCTTTGTATTTAGATAGAAATCATGATTAGAATTATACCTTTAACAAGTTTTTCAAACTTATTTGAAAAGCTTGATCACAAAAAATTATGATCTTTGCATGCCTTTGGGAATCACGATCTTTCTACAGCACAGCTATCCAATAATTCAACCTCTAATAGTTATCCCTATTGGGTTGTGTGCTCATATAGTATAGTTTTGCTGATATAAAGATAACAAAAATAATTTTTTATATTGAATAAAATTATGTTTGCTTTATTTGTTGCATTCATTTATTATTGAGCATGCAAAATTAAAGTGCCTATGATCACTTATGATATTATGAGTTGGGTACCTGCGTTGAAAAGTACAGTGAGACACATCTTATATTTTGATCATAACTAATTTGTTCACAACCAATGCATAAGGGTTGTCACCTTAATTGGAAGATTGCAGTGTTGACTAATTCACTATTCAGGTTTGTGATTTGTCCTTATCACAGAAATAGTTAAAGGTAACACTAGTATACTTGGAGTGTATTGAACGGACTATGTGTCGAATTTAATTTTATAGCATGACCATGCGGAGAAGTAAATTTCACGTGACCCCTGTGTAATTCATCTGAATACTTTGACATGATTATGTATATCTTTTTATGATTTTAATTGTACTTTGATTTATCAATGGGTGAGATCAATTTGATTGGTCAAATATCTCGATGAATTGGAAATTTGAGAATGAGCGGAGTAGAGAACATGAATTCGTATCGGGAACCATCACCCTGAAAAATGGGTAGAGTGACTACTTAAATATTTCTATTGAACGATTAAAATCTAAGCTGAGTATTTAGAGACGACTAAACTTCGACATTTGTGATTTGTTCACAAGATCGTTGAAGAAAATGAAACTTAAATTAATGAGAATAATTAGAGGGGAAAGACGATCATTTATGCTTGTACCTAATTATTGAATCTCGGATGGGAATAAAATACATATAGGCCAGGTCAGAGGAAAGTGTTACAGATTTATTGGTTTCTATGATCTTATTTATTCCGAGAGTTTAGTCTTTTGCCTTTACTGGAAAAATCAAAGACTAATGATTAGATTGGATGGTTTAGGGTCGACTAGACAGGATCTAATTATTGGAGCTTGAAAAATATATGTCTGATTAGGTCCCTGTGATAGCTCTATAAAGTATTGGAACTTAATTACGGTAATTATAATAGTTTTGAGTTTAATTGTAATTACAATAAAGTTTTGTACTTGGTTGTAATTACTATGAAATTTATAAAATTAATTGTAATTGTAATTGAAGATATAGGACCATGCATGCAATTAAATGTAAACGAATTAGAATTGGACTTAAATTAGAACTCTTACTTGAGTTTTAATTAGAACTCTTGTTTGAATGTGAAATTATAATCGTACTAGAATTGTATCATCTTTTTCTCTATAAATAGAGATAGATGGATAGAAAAATTCTACAATATTCATAATTTCATAAGATTCAAATTAATAGAGAGAAAAAGAGAGATAAAATATTTTATTTTCGTATTGTCCAATTCAAGAATTAGTTTTGGATTAATTGAAAGAAGTCTTTGCGTCGGAAAATACCATAGAAGACTTGAAGGTTTGAAGCACCAAGATTCTTGCAATTAAAGGAGACGAAAATTCGCAGATCAGAATTAATTCAAGGTTGATTATTGAACTTAGGTATTAGACTCGAATCCTTTAATTTTGTTATAACATACACATAAACATTTAGACGGTCTTGCTTATTGAATTAAAAAAAATTAATTTCTGATTAATTCCCTTCCGTTTTCCAACAACTGGTATCAAAGCAATCTAGATCGTTCATGTGCTTGTTATTTTTGAATCTTGATTGCATGTTCTAGTCAAGCGATGTCTAGGAAAATTTCATATATTGATTGAATTATTTTAAATTGTGAACCAATTATTTGTGGCCAGTCTTTGATGTAATTTGTTATTTTGAATCTGTAATAAGATAGGTGGATTACGACTCCATCATCTTGATTTAATTTTCTATACAATTAGATTTAAAATTTATGAGCCTACGGGACATAAGAATTTGTGTAATTCTTATAATTTTTGGATTTTGTAAGTTGACTGAAAATTGAAGAAGAAGGCTTAAAGATGGAGGACAAAGAATTCAAAGATTTGTATTTAAAAAAAAAAAATTGTCGCAGAGAGATTTAACTATCAGCTAGCGGCAGACAGTAGCTCTCTGCTAGCCCAGGCAAACAATTTTTTGGCTGTCTGTGCAGTAATTTTTTTCAAAAAAAATTATGAAATAATATATATATATTCGAAATTAATTTTCACAGGTACGGTGGCAAAGACCTTCATTGTTATTGGAGAGCTACTGTTGGATCATTGAAGTTTTTGGGCTGAAGTTTTAGATTAAATATTGGGTTTAGATCTATTTAGTTTTTAAATTATTTCTTGAGTCTTTTAGGGCCACAAATAATTGTTATTTTTATCGCTTTATGAATATTTTAAATTATTGTTTGAAATATTGTCATTCTTGATATCATGACATATAGATTTATTTATGACATCACTCGTGATACTATGAATAGGATGCATATCGTTAAACACAGATTTTTCTTTGATTAATTTAATTTAATTTAAATTTTTTTGAATAGAAAAATCGTAATAATTAAACTGTATATTAATTTAATTAATATGAACAGTTGGTAATTATTTCAATTAAAATTCATTATTTTAAAATATTTATTGGGAGAGGGTGTTCATTTAAATAAAAACCCACGGTCTCCTTTTGTCAAACCATAAGCAAAGTAACGCGCTTACCTCGTGCCGGTAATGCAGCGGACTCCTTATAGGAGGGTCACATGGTTCAAGTTGCTTGATTGGATTTCTTTATGATAAAATCGTCTAAATAGAATATAATTTGTGATCATCCTATATATGGCGAAATTATTTTCAAGTGTTTAGAGATTGAGACAAAGGTTGTACACTCAAATAAAAATTATCTACGAACCTCCTATAGAGGCTCTCGTTTATAATTTTGGTGACCAAATAAAATGATGCTAGGCTTAATATAGACATTTGTCATCAGATATATTTTGCTTAGTGGGAGGGTCTGAGCTTGATCAGTGGACACATTGACCTTTCCTATAGAGAGGCATGTTGGATCACATGGATCAAGTCGTCATTGCATTACCATAGTAAGATGGATCTACACATGCATTTATGCATCATATGTTAAATTATCATTCGCTGTTCAATTTTGAATATGCAGTAAATTGTTATTTTTTAGCAAAATGTCTCTCAGTGCTTTTTTCATTATTCTAAAACAAAACCAACTTGTCGGGGATAATTATGTGGATTGGAAACGTAATTTGATGTTTGTGCTTATTCTCAAAAAAACTTGATTTTGTGGTCAAAGAAGAATGTCCCGAGGAACCTACTGAGACTACAGGCAAGTCCAAGAGGGCTGCGTATGATAAGTGGATCACTGCTGAAAAGATGGCTCGCCATTACATTTTGGCATCCATGTCAAACGTGTTACAGCAAAAGCTTGAAAGTCAGGAGACCTCTTATGACATACTAGAAAGCCTGAAGGCCATGTTTGGACATCAAAGTAGGAGGGCTCGCTTTGAGGCCATTCGCACCTTATTGAACATCCACATGAAATTCGGAGCGCCTGTGAAGGATCATATGTTGACTATGATTGCACACTTCAATGTGGCGGAGAATCTGGGTACAACTATTGATTAGGAAACTCAAGTTGATATGGTGTTGAATTCTTTATCTGACATGTTTTCACAGTTTATTGTGGACTATCACTTTTACAAGATGAATATGCCATTAACTGAGTTGATGAATGAGTTGCAAAATGTGGAAAGTGGTCTCAAGGGTAAGGGTGGCCATGTTCATTCGGCAATTGCTAGTTCCTCTAGCTCCAAGCCAAAAGGTAGAATTGGAAAGAAGAGGAAGAGATCTAACAAGAAGTCAGGAAGCAACAAAAAGCCCCAATCAAATGGAATGCCGAAAGGCAAATGTTTCCACTGTGGTCACAAAGGACACTGCAAGAAAGACTGCCCTGATACACTAGCTAAAAAGCTGGGTGTTGGTGAGGTTTTTATTGTTGAGTCATGTTTGGTGGTTGATTCTACAAATTCCTGGGTTGTAGACTCTAGAGTCACTAATTATATTGCATGTATATGTAGGTGCTTCAGGAGAGCAGTAGACTCAATGAGGGCCAATTTAAAATTACTGTCGGCACAGGAGCTATAGTTTCAACAAGAGCAATAGGTGTAGTTTACTTTTATTTCAATAGAGGCGTTTAATTCTTAAAGACTGTTATTCTGTCCGACGGATAAAGTGAAATTTGATTTCTGTTTCTTGTTTAATAGGACAAGGTTATCATGCTTTATCTTTTAGAGAATAAAGCTCATATTTTTGCTGGATATTTGATGAATGATCTTTATATTTTAATTGTGCCACAAAATAAAAAAATGTTACTTCTGCAAACCATGAACGAATGTCTAACCATACTAGTAATACTTATTTATGGCATCTTAGACTTGGATATATTAACCTTAACATGATACAAAGATTGGCTAGAGATGGTCCACTCAACACACTTAAGGTTGAACCATTGCCAGTTTATGATTCTTGTTTGGAGGGTAAAATGACCAAGAGATCCTTTCTAGCAAAAGGACATAGAGCCAAAGAAATATTAGAACTAGTTCATTCTAATGTATGTAGACCCATGAATACACTTGCGAGAGGGGATTATGAGTATTTTATCACTTTTATCGATGATTACTCTAGATTCGGATACATCTACCTAATGACTCAAAAGTCAGATGCTTTTGAAAAATTCAAAGAGTATCAGGCTGAGGTTGAGAAACATTTGGGTAAGAATATTAAGACACTTCTATCAGATCGAGGTGGTGAATATCTCTCGGGAGAATTCAGGGACTACTTGACAAAAAATGGTATTGTTTCTCAACTGAGTGCGCCAGGTACACCCCAACAGAATGGCATTTTAGAAAGGAGAAATAGGACATTGTTAGGCATGGTTAGGTCAATGATGAGTTTTGCAACTCTACTTACCTCATTTTGGGGATATGCACTAGAAACAACAGCATATGTTCTTAACTTAGTTCCTTCTGAGTCGGTTCCCAAGACTCCTCTAGAATTATGGAATGGACGCAAGCCTAGCTTATGTCATATTCGAATTTGGGGATATTCGGTTCATGTGCTGAAAGGGAAGGCAGAGAAGTTGGAGTCTAGATAAGAGATATGCTTGTTTGTGGGATACCCTCAAGGTACCAGGGGATATTATTTTTATAGTCCTCTAGATAGGAAAGTCTTTGTTAGCACAAATGCCACTTTCCTAGAGGATAAGTATATTAATGAACGTCAGTCCAAAAGCAAGGTTGTGTTGGAAGAAATGAGTGGGAGCAACTCCACCACATCGATTCCTGAAACACAATCTCATGACAGAATTGTCAGATATACCTAAATAATGTGTTTTGAGTGGGAGAGATGAGTCATCCAATTCCATGGATCAAGTAAACGTTGAAGGTATTGAGGAGGCAATGGAACCACTTAATGGTGATACCAACATTGATACAAACGTTAAAATTCCAAACGATGCCATACTCTAGGATCCACCACCCTTTAGACAAAGTCAGAGGGTTATCAGACCACCTTCTAGGTACTTGTTAGTTGGAGGTCTAATCAGGTGATCTCTACAACATAAGTTGATGACCCGACTTCATATAAGGAGGCCAAGAATGATATGGATGCAGATTTATGACAACAAGCTATGAATGCTAAAATGAAATCTATACATTCCAATCAGGTCTGGGAACTTGTAGATGCACCAAAAGGGATAAAACCAATCGGGTGCAAGTGGGTTTATAAGAGAAAGAGAGGAGCAGATGGAAAAGTGAAAACTTTCAAAGCAAGGCTAATGGCTAAGGGTTTTACCCAACGAGAAGGTATCAATTATGAGGAGACCTTTTTGCTTATGGCTATGCTTAAATCTATCAGAATTCTTTTATCCATTGCAGCTCATTTTGATTATGAAGTGTGGCAAATGGATGTCAAGACAGCATTTTTGAATGACCATCTTGAGGAATGTATCTATATGGTGCAACCAGATGGATTCATAGAACTCGGTCATGAAGATAAAGTTTGAAAGCTTCAGCGGTCCATTTATGGGTTGAAGCAAGCATTAAGAACTTGGAACAAGAGATTCAATGAAGTGATTAAGACATATGGTTTTGATCAGAACTTTGACGAACCTTGTGTATATAAGAAGATACAGGAGAAAATTGTAATTTTCCTCGTGCTATATGTGGATGATATTCTACTCATTGGAAATGATGTTGGAGCATTATCATCTACGAAAGCTTGGTTGGCCCAAAAATTTCATATGAATGACTTAGGAGAAGCTAGCTATGTTCTAGGCATTCAGATATTAAGAGATTGAAAGAACAAGTAGATAGCTTTATCCCAAGCTTCATACATTGATAAAATACTTGTCGGATTTTCCATGCAAGATTCCAAGAAAGGTAATTTACCTTTCAGACATGGAATCTAGCTCTTTAAGGATCAGTACCCTAAGACTCCAGAAGAGGTAGAATGCATGAGCAGGATATCTTATGCATCGGCAGTTGGTAGTCTCATGTATGCTATGTTGTGCACTAGACATAACATTTGTTATGTTGTTGGTATGATGAGTTGATATCAATCTAACCCTGGACCAGAACACTGGGTGGATATAAAGCATATCCTGAAGTAACTTCGAAAGACAAGGAATTACATGCTAGTTTACTCATCACCAGATCTTGTTCTAGTGGGTTATACAGATTCAGACTTCTAGGCTGATAAGGACTCTGACAAGTCTACATTAGGATCACTGTTTACACTTGGTGGCGGGGCCATTATTTGGAGAAGTATCAAACAATCATGTATTGCTGAGTCTACCATGGAGGTTGAGTATGTGGCAGCTTGTGAAGCCGCTAAGGAAGCAGTGTAGCTCAAAAAATTCCTGAGGGGTATCGAGGTGATGACTATATCTGCACAGCCCCTGACATTGTATTGTGATAACAGTGGAACAGTGGTAAATGCTAAAGAACCAAGGAGTCATCAAAGGGGTAAACATATTGAATGGAAATATCATCTCTTGAGAGAGATAGTTAATAGAGGAGATGTGATTGTCAGTAAAATTGCTACTGAGGATAACCTCGCGGATCCACTTACAAAGAGCCTATCGGCTAAGGTTTTTAATGGACATGTGCAAAGTATGGGGTTACAGGACATGACACATATACTCTAGGGCAAGTAGGAGATTTGTTGGGTTGTGTGCCCATATAGTATAGTTTTGCTCATATAAAAATAACAATAATAATTTTTATATTGAATAAAATTATGTTCACTTTATTTATTGCATTTATTTATTATTGAGCATGCGAAATTGAAGTGCCTATGATCACTTATGATAATATGAGTTAGGTACTTGTGTTGAGAAGTACAATGAGACACAACTTATATTTTGATTATAAATAATTTGTTCACAACCAATGCATAAGGGTTGACATCTTATATTGGAAGGTTGTAGTGTTGACCAATTCACTATTCAGGTTTGTGATTTGTCCTTATCACAGAAATAGTTAAAGGTGACACTAGTACGCTTTGAGTGTATTGAATGGACCACCTGTCGAATTTAATTCTATAGCATGACCGTGTGGAGAATTAAATTTCACTTGACCGCTGTGTATTTCATCTGAATCCTTTGACATGATTATGCATATTTTTTCACGATTTTAATTGTACTTTGATTCATCAATGGGTGAAATCAATTTGATTGGTCAAATATCTCGATAAGTTGGGAACTTGAGAATAAGCAGAGTAGAGAACATGAATTCATGTTGGGAACCATCACCCTGGAAAATGAGTAGAGTGACTACTTAAATATTTTATGTTGAACGGTTAAAATATGAGCTCAGTGTTTAGTGATGACTAAACTTCGACATCTGTGATTTGTTCACAGGACCATTGAATAAAATAAAACTTAATTTAGTGAGAATAATTAGAGGGGCAAACGGTCATTTATGCTCGTATCTAATTATCGAATTTAGAACGGGGATAAAATACATATACGGCAGGTCAGAGAAAAATATTACAGATTTATTGGTTTTTGTGATCTTATATATTCCGAGAGTTCAGTCTTTTGCCTTTAGTGGAAAAATGAAAGACTAATGATTAGATTGGTTGGTCTAGGGTCAACTAGACAGGATCTAATTATTGGAGCTTGAAAAATATATGTCCGATTAGGTCACTGTGGTAGCTTCATAAAGTATTGGTACTTAATTACGGTAATTATAATAGTTTTGGGCTAATTGTAATTACAATAAAGTTTTGTACTTGGTTGTAATTACTGTGAAAGTTATAAACTTAATTGTAATTGTAATTGAAGTTCTAGGACTACACGTGCAATTAAATGTAAACTAATTAGAATTGGATTTAAATTAGAACTCTTATTTGAGTTTTTATTAGAACTCTTATTTGAATGTGGAATTATAATTGTACTAGAATTGTATCATCTTTTTCTCGATAAATAGAGACTAGACGGACAGAAAAATTTTACAACATTCACAAGTCCATAAGATTCAAATTTATAGAGAAAAAAAGAGAGAATATTTTATTTTCTTGTTGTTCAAAATTCAAAAATTAGTTTCTGGATTAATTGAAAGAAGGTGCCCATACGCCAGTATAGTTTTTGCATTGGAAAATACCATAGAAGGCTTGAAAGTTTGAAGCACGAAGATTCTTGCAATTAAAGGAGATGAAAATTCGCGGATCAGAGTTAATTCAAGATTGATCATTGAACTTGGGTAAAAGATTCGAATCCTTTAATTTTGTTATAACATTCACGTGAACATCTAGACGATCTCGCTTATTGAATTAAAGAAAATTTTAATTTCTGATTAATTCTGCTTCCGCATTCCAACAATCCACACACTAGAACAATAATGATATATAAGGGATTCTTTTTCTTGTATTAACAAGATTATGATAATTGTGAGATGTGTTATGTTGTAATTGCAATCACATTGCTATTATGACAACTTATGAAAATCTCAAACAATAATTGTTTATTTATGGATGTTTATCCAATAAATAATTAATCTAATTAATTAAACTTGGTTCATAAGTTAATTAATCACATCAATTAACTTAAGCCCATAACAAACAATAGAATTACTTAATTCTACAAATGTTCGATAGTTGTCAATTAATTCATAATATCATTCTTCTAATTCTCACTTTTGTATGTGACAAAATAGGTTCTTGGTTATGATATCTGACCATGCGAATTATTATTTTTGATCTAATCAAAATAAGATAAATTAAAACTCTTCTTTTAATTAATCATTAATTAATTAATTTATATTCATAATCACAAATTGACATAGGGCAATAAATGTGATCGGAATTGATACATGGCCAAACAAAACCAAAATTGTTCGTTTATTTTAAAATTATAATCTCTTTTCCCATATGTTTTGATCATTTACGAGATATGGAAGTTTGTCAATCTTGATTTTCAATCATATCTTTCATCCCACTCTTAAGCAATAATCGTTGAAATTCCTTTGAACTTATGTACTTACCTTGGTCAACTATTTCAAAATCAACTTAATTGAATGAAACATAGATCATATTATCTTACTATTTAAGAGTGATGAATCCTTTATTGATCATTCACAACCTTTATGTATTTTTTATATACCAAATGATGTTGTATTAGAGACTTTTGGAAGAGCAACTTTTGACATCACCAAATTATGATAGTCCTTATATAAGGTATTTTGATGACCTCAAGTCGAAGGACTAATTTACTACCGAATGTAGAGATTAATCACTAATGCTAAGATAGTTATCCATGTGAAATCTCTGTTGTAGATCTTCAATATTTTTTTCTCTTAATAAAGTGTCCACACATCCATTTAAATATCACTATGTTTTAGTTTGTGAGTTATCAGTAAGAAATGTCACATGTGTTGGCCTTTTCATAACAATGATATCCGTATTTCTTTATTATTCACGATTACGGATAATTTAATATTCGATCGTATATAATTTATTTTTCACTATCACAACTCATTCTGTTTAATAACTTACCAAGATTTGAATCTACGAACTCTATTAATTTAATTTATCATAATAGCAATTCAATTAACTAATAGATCTCCCACAAATTATAATGCATTAATCATATTAAAAGTGTTTGCACCCACAATTGATTAAACATATGGTAGAATGCTTACAAGGACTACATGAACAACTTTCTCGGTCTTTTGTAGGTTGTTCGAAGGTCATGTTCTTCCTCATCCCTCATGATTTTCCAACTAGTGAACGAGCATCTCCATTGTACATTTTTTGTAGTTTCAGTAAGTTATCAATAAGTGAAGATTAAGAAATTTTGGTGCAATTAAAAAATGCTATAAAAAAAGAAATCTGCAATGTCAATATAACCCTCTATTTGTTATTTTTTTCATCAAAATGTGTATGTACATTTTTTTTTTAAATATTATATGTGTACGTTATAGTTTATAATGAATAATACTATTTATCTCCTCATGCGAATATCGTCATAATATGGCATTGAATGATAAGACAATAAAATGGATTTTATATTCATATATTTGATGAGCCTTATTATTTCATGATACATCACCGCCTCAAAGATAGGTGATTATCTTTATGTAGATAAATATTATTATTATTATTATTATTATTATTATTATTATTATTATTATTATTATTATTATTATTATTATTATAAATTTGCTCTTGAGATTCGAAAATCTAAACTCATTTGGGAAGAATTCATAAACGTTTTGATTTATAAATAGATAGAAATTAGGAATGACAAGTTGACAGTATTTGTCGATCGTTTGAAATGTATGATTGAGAATGAAATTTGATCATTTATAAAATTATTTATATAAATTTTGTCAAGCGAAGGTTAAATTAATTATGGATAATGGTATGTGTACACCTCAACGTATACACGCGGGTTTACACCCCCTTACATGGAGGGGATCCACGCATAATTTATTGTATGTGGATCCCCTCCATATGAGGTGTAAACACGTCTTACACCGTTATGTATAGGTAGCATTATCAATTAATTATTACTTGGGATATTTGCGATGCTGGGGGAGGAGCTGCTTTGGAACAATCACATGAACATTAATTGTGGATACAATAAAGAGGGTCACAACTTGCAAAGATTTTTGGTTTAAATGTATGCACATGTTAAAGCGACATGCTAGTAATAGGAAATTCAATTATTTAAATCGAAATTTACGCAGGCCTATCAAATAATCTTTATAAATTAAGTTTGAATTTAATTATAATAAAGTAATTTTAGATTTAGCCAACAAATGATACACGAGGGGGACACAATGTAGGGGAGTTTTGAAGTAATAAATTTAAGTTAAAAAGGCATGAAGTAGTCGAACAAATACTTATTCAAAACAAGTGAAAAAATAATTACTAAAAAGGTGAATAGAGCTCGACCGATGCAAAGACAGAGAGAAAGACCTCGATAAAGTGAAGCTCGACTTGTGTATATGCTTAGGAGACGACCCTGATGGATTAGATCGTGGAGAGTGGAGAACGATTGAGTTGATTGTGTGAAATTTGACTAAAAGCAATGTACGAGATCTTTTGTTAGCAGGATAAAAGTTGGCTACAATTCTACTCAAGTTCGGATTCCATACAAGAAGGCATGTATAAATTGAGTTCTATCAGTTGACTAATTACCTATCAAAATGAATTGGACTTGACTTACTCCTAAAGGTGGGCTCCACTCTGAAATTCATTTGCACGAGTATCATACGATCATGTGTGTTAGAGATGGCAAAATAACTCGTCCTGAGGAGAGGCGCGGGGCAGGGATGCCTTGGTCCGAACTTGCTCCATAAATTAAAAATAATAATAATAATAAAAAATTATTAGGTTGAGCATTATTTACTTTCGATTTTAAAATTTTGAATTTGTATTTTATTTTCTAATAATAGCATAACTCGAAGGGGACATCAAACGTGGCAAGGACCTGAATCCGCCAACTGCCATCTCTATTTGTGTACTAGCTGAGTTCGTCGAATGAAGAAGTCACACCTATAAGAAGCATCATCATGTGTTGCTCTTCATGATTATCATGTGACCTCCTCAACCAATTACAATGATCGAAGACTCTACGTTATCACGTCATTTTAATTAATGTCCTTCCTCAATGGCTCAACCAATTACGATGAGTGATGACCCTACGTCATCTTAATTAATTTCAATATTTTAATGGATTGATTTACGTGTACCGATTTTTTTTATCTAATTTCTTATCGACTACTCACAATAAAATGTGTGGACCACATTTTGGAATATTTTTATTCACGCGAATGCTGCGTGCATGCGAGAGGGGATAAACAATTCGATACGCTCTTGAATGTAGAAATAGATTATTCTATTTTAATTGACTCACGTGATGAGGCATGAACATATACGTTAGGATATCAAATGCCCGTCTAGGGATGGCAATCGGGCTCGCCGGCTCGAGCCGCCCGTGGCTCGGCTCGGGAAAAGCTCGAGTCGGCTCGGCTCGGCTCGGGCCGAGCCCCATTTTGGGGACACGGGCTTTGCCCGAGCCGGCCCGTGAGCTCGCGATCTTTACACCAAA
>NC_036257.1:2296822-2300758 GCF_002742605.1 Olea europaea var. sylvestris | reverse complement strand
ATTTTTAACAAAAAAAAAAAAAAAAAAAAAATTTAAAGGCAAAACTGCTGCCTTTTAAAGCCAGCAGTTCGCTGCCTTATATTTAAGGCAGCAACTTGCTGCCTTTTAAGGCAGCGAACTGCTGCCTTTGAAAGGCAGTAGTCGCTGCCTTCAAGGCAGCAAAACTGCTGCCTTTCAAGGCAGCTGAAAAAAAAAAAAAAAAAAAGGAAAAAAAAGGTGGAGAAAACGAGCCTGCCCGGCTCGGCCCGTAAAAAGCCCGAGCAAAAGCTCGGGCCGAGCCTATTTTTTTTGGCCGAGCTTTTGCTCGGCTCGGCTCGAGCCCGCAAAAAAGCTCGGTCACTTTAACCGGGCCGAGCTCGAGCCGAAACTTTAGGCTCGCGAGCCGGCTCGGCCCGGCTCGTTTACATCCCTATGCCCGTCCATAAATATGACTCTTGAAAAGCGTGAAAATGTTCTGTTAAAAGGAAAAAAAAGAAAAACTGGAAAACGCACAATAGAGAAAAGCAAAGGGTGCGATGAGGGAGAAGGGTGTTGGAACAGCGGTGGAGCATGGCAAAACCATTCAAAACGACATCGTGGAGGCTTCTCCGCCACCAGCCGACCGCCCCGTCCGTGTCTACGCTGATGGGATCTACGATCTTTTTCATTTCGGCCATGCCCGCTCCCTTGAACAGGCAAAAATGTCGTACGTATATATTAATTCATATATATTCACATTTGTCCATGTTAATGTTACTATGTATGTGCATGCATCATCTTTTCGTGTTTATGTTGATTTTTCAATTCTTCTACTAGTGGAACTTGCGGAAACGAAATTTCGCTAAACTAGGACGGTTATAGTTACGGAAGGAATGGATTTTCCTTACATTTACGGTATATGGTTATGGCCGGAAAAAATTTCGCTACGTTAGGATGATTATGGTTACGGCTGGAATGGAATTTTGCTGCATTAGGACGGTTACCGTGATGGCCGGATGAAATTTCACGGCGTTAGGACGGTTATAGTTATGGCTGCCGGGCTTTAATTGTTTTTATTTCTTTTTTGCTTAATTATCAATGTTTAATTTGGATTATGGATTCGTGCTTTCAAAAATTAAATTGACCAAAATTCTGTCACTCATCTAATAGAAGTTCGTCATATGTGAATTTTTATGTTATTTCTGTTATTGAATGATTTTTTTCAGTACGAATTATGTGTATAATTTGATTTCCATAGGTTTATATACTCCGTGGTCTTTGAATTTGATATCTTATGTTCATATGTCTTTACATGGTCAAGCGAATGGTGAATATTAAATTTCTCATGTACATGATGCAATGTGTGTTTGTAGGTTTCCCAACACATACTTGCTGGTGGGATGCTGCAGTGATGAAGTAACTCATGCATTCAAGGGCAAAACCGTTATGACTGAATCTGAGCGTTATGAATCACTTCGCCATTGCAAGTATGTTTCTCTTAGGTGCTGTTCATTTTCTATCGTACTGTACATTTTACTTTTGTTTTGGATGTTTCTATTTGTACTGAGAAATTGAATATGGCCAGATGCGATTTTCCTATGACTTGGATATTTATGTTAAGTAGATTGTAGATCAATTATAGTAATGAGTCCCTAAGCAATTGGATGGATCCTAACTTTATATTGTTTATACTGTGATAATGATATATTTGGCATGATTGGAACATTATATTTTGGTTTACTTTTGTTGGTAGGTGGGTTGATGAGGTTATTCCTGATGCCCCGTGGGTGATAAATCAAGAGTTCCATGACAAGCACCGAATTGACTATGTGGCTCATGATTCTCTTCCGTAAGGATTTCTTATCCGTAAAATATTATGTTTACAACTTAACTTTGGATTTATATGGAGAAATTATGTTATTAACTTTTCAGGTGCTCGTGAAGATCTCCTATCCAAGAATTTTCCCCTAGTTTTAATATTTAATTTAGAATTGGTAATATTACATACTGAATGTTCAAAGATCACTGTGAAATGACATGTTATGGACACATTATCCATTTCTTTTGAAACTTGTGCATTTTTAATTATAAAGCACTGGGTTTGTGCAATGTTTTTATTTATCACAGTTATGCAGATGCAAGTGGGGCTGGAAAAGATGTTTATGAATTTGTAAGCATCACATTCTTCCATATATTCTTTTGCTGAAAACGTTTTTATGTGAAGTCATTTGATAATGATACATCAACTTTGATATAGGTAAAAGCTGTTGGGAAATTTAAAGAGACAAAACGGACAGAAGGAATTTCAACATCGGACATAATAATGAGGATTGTGAAAGATTATAACCAATACGTGATGCGTAATTTGGATCGTGGATATTCAAGGGAGGATCTTAATGTTAGCTATGTGAAGGCATGATATTTTACAAATATTCTCTCTTAACTCAGATTTATTTACCAGAAACCTTGTTGGTATTTGTTTCATTAAGATTACTGACTTTTAAAATTTTTTATTTTCATGCAGGAAAAGCGACTCAGAGTGAATATGAGACTGAAGAAGCTACAGGAGAAAGTCAAGGAGCAGCAAGAAAAAGTGGGGGAGAAGGTACGTTTTTTACGAGGGAAAGACTTCGTATTCTTGCCTCCTCCATCTGTTATTTTAATGCATTATCTTGATATAATGAATATTTGAGGCAGTCCATATAATGAATATTTTAGGTAGACTGCCATCAATATATTTGCATTTTTATCCTTATAGACTGAACCAGGCTGCTGTTTATTCGCAAGAAAAGTTTAAAGCTTAAAGTAGGAAGAAAGAAAATGATTAATAAAAGCAAAAAAACAAAGGAAATCCATATGTAATTACAAATAGTAGCACTCTATCTACTACCACCACATCGTTAACACCAAAGGTAATGATTTCTCCTAAAATCTGCTTTCAAAACTTCTTAAAAAACCGGAATCAGTTGTCTAACCTCTTAAATAATATTAACAAACTGTTAGTTGAGCCTATCAGGTTACTAATACAATTTAGTTGTTTTGTTGAAGGGCTTTATGTTCAATAGCTGCATAGAGATAGTTTTGAACTAAGTTCAAGTTGAGGTATGATGTGCAGGTCCCAAGGCTATCCTATTTGATCAATATCTTTAAATCTGACAGGAAATGAGTTTTTCCTTTTAAGCCGGGAATTTACTTTCGGGATTTGTATGTTGATTTTAAGGGAAGTAGTTATGGTGGTGTTGGCAATTGAGGTTTTTGATGGTAGTGGTGTCAAATTAGTGTAGGCCACACAGACTGCTAGTGTTCTCGCTTGCACATACTAGTACACACGTATCTCGAGATAGATTTTTTTGGTTAATAAACAAGCTCACAATGATGAGGAGGTTATTCAAGTTGGGCAAAAGAGAGTAATATTTATAGCTTTTAGTTAAAAGCTCCATGGGCATTGTTATTATATTTGAGGAATCTAGCTAGTCTTTCCTGCTCCATGTATTGCACATTTACAGTGTTTACCTTCTTCCTTTGGATCAGAGTGCTAATTGAAGGTTCCTTCCAAGGTGAAAGCCTTCATTTGGTCTGTCACTACTAATTTATGCTGTGTGGCAACTAAGTTTATATTTCTCCATGATTTATGTGTGATGTTTAATACGTGGCACTATAATCATGATTACACATTTTTTGCAAATGTGTTTGTTCTAGACACCAAAATTGTTTCAGGGAACCTCTTTTATGCTTTCTTCAATAAAGGAATTTTTTTATCTTTGAGTGTTCTGGGATAATGGTCAATTCAAATCTGCTGTGAATATATATATTTTAGAGGGTAACAACCATAAATTGAATAACTATCAGAGAGGCGCTAGTTTCTTATTAATGTATTGTTGTAGTTCATCTTTCAATTGGTATTTTATTTGCTTGATTAAGGATACATCTGTTTTGGCTTTTTCTGAGCTCAAGACCTTCAAGTAAGTGTGTGTGTGT
>NC_036257.1:2262245-2296532 GCF_002742605.1 Olea europaea var. sylvestris | reverse complement strand
GGGGGAGGGGGGGGGGGGGGGGGGGGGGGGGGGGGGGGGGGGGGGGGGTTGTATTTAACAATGAAAAGGGCTACTGATAGAGAAGAGTAGAAGTGTCCATGTAATTGACCTTAGATAATATGGCATAAGGTTTTGCTGGGTCCAGATGAGGTTTCTTGTCCATTTTGGCCTTGTTAATTTTTTACCTGATTTAGTTATTACTGTCTAATCATATGAAGATATCTTCTCATGGTACTTTTTACGAAGATATGTTTTAATTGTGCCATTCTGTTTCCTTTTCATCCGACTAAGCCCTAATGCCATGTATTAAATCCTCGTCCTTAAGAATTGAACTCAAAGTCCTAAAGTAATCACTTTTGTAGTAGTCCTGTTGACGCCTTTTGCTAATGAACAAGAAAGAGAAAGAAAGTCCAAAAAGAGAAGAATTGAAAGCAAGTGGAAATAAATTTTTATTACATCTAATTAAAGGTTGCGAATTACAATGACTGTCCTCTATATAGAGAGCAAATAGACTAAAAGAAACTAAAATCAAACGAACTTCTAACAACTAAAATTTTATCGGTATTTTATAACTAATCTAATATAATCTAAATTTTTATAATTGAAATTAAACTATATTTATAAAATCCTATTATAATTCTAACTCTATTGTAATCTATATCTTGATCTCTATTATTCTCCTCAATTGACATGACTTCGACGAGGTGCCTACATTGAACTTTTCACTACAGCAGATGGTTGAACTCCAAGGGAGACGATCCTTTCTTTCAACAAGTGTCTATATAAAATTCCAAAAAAGTACAAACTTATGCAACTCATCCTCAAAAACTTAAATTAGCTGGCACAAGGATCTTAATAAACTAGTAATGTAGATTGGTCTACAGAAGAAAATGATTACAACTTTGAAGGCTCAAATGGGCTCCTACAAAGAAAGATTTCTTTTGTACTGAAAATATAACTTTCATTCAAGTGTAATGGCCACGAAAATAAATTATATTTATGTGAGTGATCAAAAATCTTTTTTCTTAATGTATTTAGGAAATCAAGACAATAAGACATACCATAAAGATTATTAATCATTATTAGAGACTCCTAGCCTATATTGCACATCAAAAACAAGTTCAAAAATTTTATAATTAATAATGATTTGTCATTTAATTTGGCATGAGCTTTAGGAACTTTGACAACTAAAGCAGGAACTAAAATCATATGCTTGTAATTAGTAGGCAACAACCTAATAGAGATAGAAAAAAGTATGCAATCAAACAATGGCCTTGGAAAATAACGTGACAACCTGGAGCATATTATGTTGTTGAGGTAACACGAATAGGCAAGATCAATTTTAACACAAGATCGAGGACACATGGAATGTTTGAGTTCAGTATAATCCTCAATGATATTAGTGTTAAGTCTATTGACGACAAGTTTGATCACGATAGGGGACACAATACGCTATCTAGAACTCTCAACTTCTGTGTAAGGAGAAGAAATAACTTCACTATAATCATCTAAACAATTCCCTACCTATGTTATGATTGTGACAAATAAGGTTTGATCATGTCAGCACTTTTTTCAAAAAGTCCTTCCACCACGTTCATTGCAATAGGAAAAACCTCCTCATATGTCTTTTTCACACTATCCAAAAGAAGAGTAATCAAGTCTCAAGATGCTGTCTCTTTCTTCCAATATAAAGGTTATAATTGTCTATATAGATGTGATGGTATTACCCAGATGAGTTTTCTTTATGGCTAAAAGAAAATGTAAGAACTTGCCAATTATCATATGCTCACAATCTAGATCCAACATGATGGTAATGTTTATCACATTAGCCATAGTCTCTAGTATTCTAACTCCCTTAACATACAAGTTGGGGGATTTGTTAGTGAGAGATGTAAATGATCATATGATTGATGAAAAGATATCTTATAGTGTCTAATCACTAAAAGGGATGTCGGGTGTCGTAATACGAAATATTTCATTGAGCCAACAGGTAACTACTACTTGTTAGGGCTATAAATGGATCAGATATGGACCGGATCTACTCATATCCGATCCGATAATCCAATGGATATTAATTATTAACTCCACGTCCAATTTGTTTTGTTATCGAATATTCGATCCGATAATCCAATCCGAAATTAAAGAAATAAAGAAAATAAAATCAATTTTGAAATTAATTTTTTTTTCCCCAACTTTTCCAATTCTTAAATGGGTTTAATAATTATAAAATTTTCAACTATTTTAACTTTTAGCCAATTGGATTGAATGGCACAAAAAATTGCTTATCCATTTATTGACTCACTTATTTATAGAGGACATCTCCAAGCATTTTTTTATAAATTTTTATGTAGGATAATAATTCATTTGGTTTGACTGCAGTACATTTTACTTTTGATTTGGCTGTAGTGTATTGTACATTTGGTTTGATTGTAGTGTATTGCATTATATATAAATAGTTATTTATATTTTATTAAACTAATCTTTTTCCTATCTTTTACTAATTAAAAAAACTGTGAAACTATCCAAATAATTCAGTTAGCACTATTATACTATATTTTAATTATGGAATATATTTATTTTGTTAAGCTCTTAAAACTACATTTGGTACTATAATTTGTATGTATTATTAAATAATTTTTAGATTGATTAAAAATTTTAAATAAACTAAAATAAGAAAGTAGTTTTGTACGTTGTTTTGTGCTTAGGCTTCATCTAGATCGCCTAGTCTAAAACCTCGACTCTTCGCCTCGCATTGCACTTTTTAGAACATTGTGTACATCTGGATTGACTTTCTTTTTTTTTTTCTTTTTTTTTTTTTTTTTTTTTTGTTTTGAATTTGATGACTTTTTTTTTTTTAAATTTTTTTTTTTTTTTATTTTTTTGATTTTTTTTTTTTTTTTCTTTTTTTTTTTTTTTATGTTTTGAATTTGATGACTTTTTTTATTTTAAATTTCTTTATTTTCTCATTTATTTATTTTAGTGACAAATAATATGCTAAAAAAATGTTTAACTAAACTATTTATAACAAATCGAATTGGGTTATCGGATCGGATTCACCCATAACAAATCGAATTTGATCCATTTAGTTAACGAATTATCGGATTCGAATCTTGATCGGGTTATGAGATCGAGATCTTAAATTCATCTCCCATTAATTTCATCAAATTCGAATCAAAATCCAATCAATTGACGGCCCTACTAGTATAGAAACATCTTGATGTTTTAAGAACTCATCAATGCTGTGATAAGTGTAGAAGGAGATTGTGAGCATGAAAACAACAGGTGATTGGTACTTGTGAAAGCCAATTTTGTTATGTTCTAAATGTAGGAGTTCATTAAAAGAAAACCATTGTCGAAGATTTATTTATTTTTTGATTGGTCAACAATTGGATTCCTAACGTTTAAGAATTACGCCTTAGTATTTTTTTTTTTTTTTAATTATTTAAAGGAAATCAAAGTAACTAGAAAGTAAAAGCTATTTATTTTTTTATTGATATTTAATAGACCAGAACATCAGAATATAAATATATTTCCAATAATGAAAAAATGGTGTACATCTTGAGACTTAAAAAGAGACATGGTGTCCAAGTCATCATTTTCAAGCTAGCACGACTATGGTGGAATGCTGCAATTGAATTCTCTTGAGCTGTTGATTCAATGAATAGATCACAAGTTATGCAAATGATGTTAGAATTCTTTTTATTGTTATTGTTAACCTTTTTTTCTTTTACTTTCGTTTCTTTTTACTTTTATTTCTTTCAAAACTAGTCTAGTACAATCCAAATATTAATTATTGGAATTAAACTCAATTTATAAAATATTATTATAATTCTAACTGTATCTTTATCCGTATCTTGATCTCCATCATCAATATTAGTAAATTAAATAAACCTTTGTATACAATAAGCCTATCTTTGGTCCTCATTTTTTTAAAAATTCACTTTCAACTACACATGCCCCTTATAAAATAATATTACACGTAAGCCAAAAAAATTTCTTTCTTTTTTAATCACACATTCTCCTACAAAACAATATTTCAAAATGTATTTTGGCTCAAAAATGGGGCTCAAATCATCTCTAACTAGGCTTGGGAATGATTTGGGATGGGTTGTTTTGATTGCAACCCGAAACCAGTTTTGTTGGTTATTTGGTTTTTTTGCCCACCCCTATCTCTAATATTGAAAATAACTACCCAATTTTCTTGTGTTCCTAAATTTCTCCCTACTTTAGCTGAACTCTTGTTTTGTAGTACTAGGAGACTGGCATCACGTTATTTCGACTATCAATTACCATTCATTTTATTGCAGATGAGGTCGATTTAATTTCATTAGGTCAGATTGTGATTGGTAAGAATATCCACATTACCATGTTTCAAGGCTATATGTTCTCTGTTAGTTTCTCTTCGTTATTCGTTGAGCTATGCTTTTTTCTTAATTAGCGTATTGCTGCACTCCTTTCTACAAAGAGAAATCTTCTAATTTAATTCCATTGAATCAAACCCTCAACAGCTGCTCATATCATGGAGTAATCTGAATGGCTTTATATTGTTAGATTGTTGCTATTTTTCCTTCTCTACCAAATTTTATTTTATTTTTTAACTTGTCTGGTTTATTGTTGTGAAGCCTAGAAAGAGTTTGTATCTCCTGCAGGTGGTACATTGTTTTAGTATTGTGGCAATGCTCATGATAAGATGTTTCTTGGACTTCTCTTGGTCTAAGTGGTTTCATTGGTTTAGCATATGGACATGTGAAAACCATATAATAGACAAATGACTGCATATTAAAATTTGATTTTGCCTGTGTTTTCAAAATCCTCTCCTCAATCTGCATTAATGGTTGTGTTTTGCTTCATCATCTTACAGATTCAGACTGTTGCAAAAACTGCTGGTATGCATCGTAACATGTGGGTTGAAAATGCTGATCGCTGGGTTGCAGGATTCCTTGAGATGTTTGAGGAAGGTTGCCATAAAATGGTGAGCAGAAAATCTTCAACTCTTGGACATATAGGACCTTGCAGATACTTCAGAATCCAAACGTGAATGCATATTTTTACCTATCATTTTCTCAATTTGTGTTTCTTAGGGGACTGCCATAAGGGATCGGATTCAAGAGCGTTTAAGAGGGCAACAGGTCGGGTTGCTGCCAAATGGCCACAAGACTGATGACCATGATGAAGAGTTCTATTACGATGATGAGGCAGAAGATAATTATGATGACGAAGAATACTACGACAGTGATGAAAAGAAATGATAGTACCGTGTAATTTACACATTGGTATCTGCTCCACAGGCCAACTAATTTTTACTTGGGTACAATGTTAAGTATTGTAGAATAGCTTTGGCAAGTGATACTGCTGTAGGATTTGATTTTATCATTTTTTGTATTTCTTTATTCCCTTTGGTCGAGAATTTTCTATTCACTGGACTGTTTACATTATGCATAGGCGACACCACAACTTAGTTTTGTAGCTTGTGAAAGTTCTCTTTGCTTGTTGTTTTATCAGAATTTCTCTTTCTCAAATGACTTTTCTTGTCTAGATCTCAGCCCCATCATTGAAATTGGATCGATTGGCCTCAACCAAACCTCTATTTCACTACACAGGTTATTCTGCCTTTATGTTTTTTCCTAAGCACTTTGTTCCTTTCATCTCTAACATTTTCTCTCACTTCAATGATAATGTAGGGCTAATTGATCGACTTAGTCTCAGAAAATCATCGATCACATCGACGAAGGCATCCAATGCCCACTGATCGTGATGATAGTGCATCATACTCTGTGGAGGGAGGAAATATAGCTCTAACCATCTATTCTTGCTATGGATTTTGACTTGTTTTTTCACTTCCAAGTTCCAATGATGCTTGTTTTTGCTTATCAATTGATTTTTGGTTCTCTATATGATTTCGATTGTCATTGAAAGATGAAACTTTGGTAAGCTTAAACAACAAAGAACAAATGGTAGTTTTGAAAAGAAAAGAAAAAACATGATAAAATCCTTAAGATACATAAAATCAATAGATTATAACCAACATGACACTATAGTCTAGAGTGACAAACATTAGCACCATAAGAGAACGCTAGAAGTCCGGCGAAAGCCTTTGCAGCTCCTCATAATTGTATGTAAAGTGTAAACATCGACTACACCCCATATGTGAACAAACTATAAGACAAATGCATGAACGCTACTAACCAATAGAGAATGTAAAAGGGCTTACTAGTCACAATCCGACCTCATAATTTAAATAAAATAAAAAAAGTGTTCTTGTTCACCAAATCATTCTGAAATCGGTTCCATTCCATCCTTTTGCTATGGACAATGAATTCTTAAGCAATGCTATTGATTACATCCTCAATGAAAAGAGACTGAGCAGTGTAAGAAGATCCACCTTCTTGCAAAGCCATCCTGCTCTTGTTCTTCAATTCTGTCACCTTCTGTTTCATTTCATTCTTGCCATTGTTTCCCATCAACCTCAATATTCCCGACTCTATATCCTCTGATGGAACGAAATCCACAGGATTCTCCGCCTTGAAATCCCTCCTGTAGTCTATTCTGATAGCCTCCGCGATTCCCAAATCCTTAACCAATTGGAATGCATTCAGTTGTTGCTCTGCAAACATTGGCCAAGTAGCCATCGGAACCCCACACCACACACTCTCTAACGTCGAATTCCAACCACAATGCGACAGAAATCCGCCCACCGCAGGATGGGACAGCACGGCCATCTGTGGCGCCCAACCGATCACTTTCCCAACCTCTTTCGTTCTCTCTATGAACCCGTCCGGTAATACTTCTTGAGGATCATCATATGCTTCTGGAAATTCCATCTTATCCTTTGGAGGAGGCTTTCTTAAGGACCATAAGAATCTTTGTCCGCTATTTTCAAGTGCTGTAGCTATTTCCTTCACTTGACACTCATCAAAACTTCCCATACTCCCAAAGCACAAGAACACAACTGAAGACTCAGATTGCTTGTCTAGCCAATCTAAAATGAATTCGTCTGATTCATTTTTGGGGGAATTGTTCTCATTCAAATTCAATATAGGCCCTACTGGATAAATTTTTGGAGTGTTTTCATCAGTACTCAAAGCTTGAATAGCATAGGATTCAAGCTCAGAAAATGTGTTAACCATAATCCCATTTGTCTCTCTGAATTTCTTGAAATAGCCCAAGAACATCTTCGACTTGGACGCGTCCTCTACGAATACATACGGCAAGACCTTAGCCGGAACCGGGATCGAAAAACACGGCACGGGCAATTCAACATCAGAATTTTTATACTGTGTTAAATCCTGATTATGTTCAAAGAAAAGTGACACAAGATGCAAAAATAGGGACAAACAAGCAGCACCTGAAGTGAAGAAAATGTAAGAATTGAGTCCAAGTTCATTGGCTACATCAATGAATGACGTGCAGAACATATCTATAACAATTCCTGCTAACTGGGAATCAGAGGATTCCATCATATTTGAAAGTATATTTCTTACAAGAATCGCTTGGCTATCAATGAAATCAAAGAAGAATGTTTCTGATTTTATGGGCTTCAGCTCATCTTGGCCGGGAAGGTTTATTAGCCTGAGACGGGAGCTGGGATCGGTGGCGGCGAAGAGTTTTTGTGTGTAACTTTCTAGAACCGTATCATTGGGGAACTTCATGATTAAAACAGTGATGGACATGCGAGCATCCTTTTGGAGTAACAGTTTGGCCATCTCCACGGTGGACATAAGGTGGCTCACCCTTGGCGAAGGGATGAATACCAATTCTGCTTTCTTCATTATAGATTTGGTGGTAATGGTGGAGGTGGAGGTGGTGGTGGTGGAAGGTTGAGATAACATCTAGTTTGCAACACGATAGGCTCCAAAGGTGCTCTCACTGGATAAATCCGAACACACTTCTGAAAAAAGTTCAAAAATGGGAAAATAAAAGTTCGATTATTGAGTTAATTTACTCTATTAGTCAGTCAATGTTTTACCATTGTCGTTTATTTTCTATAATACGACGAATGTCATTAGTTCCTTTTTCAATTACTTGGAATATCTGCTAAGTGTAGGTGTAGAAATACAAGTGCAAAAAATATGTGGTTGATATCCTTAATGAAATGAGTCATAACTGGACCACGACGACTTTGGAGAAGACTGTCCCGACTTTTGATAAGGATTGCCAGGTAAGAGTGGCAATTTGAACTGTCAAAATTGAAAACAGCAGTTAATCGATCCGAATGGGATGAAAAAAATCCAACTGATGGTACAATGGAATGGATATGGTATTTGATTTTATTGACCCGGTTCGGGGTGGGACATGTATGGTATTTGAGCCGTCACCCCCCCCCCCCCCCCCCCAACCAAAACCAATTACCTATTAAAGAAAATTTGGACAATTGGACTTTTTATTATTCTTTCTAGAGGAAATTTCACCCAGTACACCATTGTTTAAAAAAAATTTCAATTTTAAATTTTATAGTTTTTTATTCTGGAAATACTGCAATTTATGCAGTACAAATGAAAATCTAAAAATTCTTTCTCTTCCCAATTAATCATTTAACATGCAAAAATCATGCACCAAATATCCATTTTCACTCACCCAAACCCCACCCAAGTCCACGCAGTTATCCCCCAATTACCACTTCAAAATTTATTACAAAGAGAGATGCAAACTGAAACTCCAGTCACACCTTCTTCAAGAGAAATCAAAACTGATCACCAAATCATTCCTAAGAAATACTCCTCCCATTCAAAATCGATCCTCTCTATACATCACCTTCTTAATTTTATTTAGTAAAATATGAATCCCAAAAATTGCTCTATTCTTCGATATTAACCATTATGCATGCTGTAAGCATGCCTCTGAATAGGGACAGAGCCAAAATTTTTATCCAGTGTGGGCACAATTTTAGATATCGGCCACAGTGATTTTTTTAGTCCGATTTTTAGTCCCTGCAGCTGTGGTTGTTGCTGCTTCTTCTCACTGTGGTTCCCATTTCCGTTGGTGCAGTGCAATTCAAAGCAGCCGAAGGAGTCACCAATTGTTAGAATTTCATGATACAGGACCATAATTTCGGCAAGAATCATCCATGAGTAATAAAATACTAAGCCTCCAAAAATTTACAATAGGCAATATTAAAGTATAATGGTAAACATTTAAAATTTTAAAATTATAAAATTATAAACGTGTTAACATTGAAAGTACAAGAAAGTAAACTTTTGAATTGAGCAAATATTGAGAAACAATATTAAAGTATTATAATAAACATTTCACAATATCTAATGAATTAAATCTCCATATTTCACAGTGAGTATCACCATTACTGCTACCTTCCACTAATAACATTACCTAAGTCAAATAATGCACAAATACAAAGACCCTGGCAATGGACCAATATAAAATTCAAATCCAATCCAGGACACAATTGCAAAGACCATGGCAATGGGCTAATTTAAAATTCAAACCCAATCCAGTCGACCAAAGTGCCCTGACACGTTGCAAGTTTGCAATTCCACTACTGTCTTTGACTGAAGTCAAATTGTATATGAAATATACATACACAATATACACAATCTTCAAGCTATGAAGAAACCAAGAAGATGCCCTAACTCGAAAACTGAAGTTCCTAGATGAAAAGTTGATTGACGGAAATAAGAAGCAAATTCAAGCTGGAGGAACGAATCAACAAAAGCATCCTTGAAACAGAGTGGAGAGAAAAGTTTGTAGCTGGAGACGAGTCGTCTAGCAGATTCAATCCTCCAGAAATTCCGGTGTGGGCATTGCCTTCAACTGCTGCAAGAAATCCCAGATGAGGTGAGGCAGATGCCTGCACTCGCCTCTGTGTGGCTCCGCCCCTGTCTGAACATGCCTTACATATCATGATATAAACTGTAATCACTCCAACAATGCCTTCAGTATTTTTACAAAGATTAATCAAAAACCTCATTGCTACATACTTCAATATTTCAGATATTTCAAACCCCACCAAATTCGATCTCAAGAAACCGATGTCCAATTCCATTTCCATCTTTACGACAATAGATATGTTCTATTTTCTTGTTTCATTTACAAGAAAGCCACATGATCTATCACTTTTAATCTATCCTTCTAAATTATGATAAGCGTAATGTGATTAAATTAATATGTGTAGAATTAATGGAATATCATTCATAATCTGAAATGTGTGAAAAAAATTATGTAATTTTCTAAAATCCCATTCATCTTAATCAAAAAAATTATGAAGTCAATTCAAAAGACGGAACCTATTTTGTAAGATTACATAGAAGAAGGACAGTACAATGTAATATCACCTGTTACATAATTTGATTGTTCAATTGACTTCATATGATTATCGATCTACAAAAGTAAGCAATAAAAGCTTATCAGTCGATGAAACTATACTAGAAGAGAATTTAACTGAGATACAAGTTTGGATTCGTCACTTCCACCATTGCTGCTCTTGTTACAGTAGCATTTTAATGATTTTAATGGTTTGAATTAGAATTCCCAGGATTTCAGCATTCTCAATTAATAAATTCTGTTTTCTATTATGTATCTAATTGTGGTTTCAATTATGGGTTAAAATATGGAAAGTTTGGATTATAGTAAAAGTGGGAATTTATTTTAGTAATATAGTAATCCCAACATTTATTTTAGTACAGTAGTAGAAAGTGAAATTTTATTTATATGTAGGGTATTTCTGATTTTTTCCCTTCTTTCTATTATAATTTGTCTAGCCCAAAATTTATGGTCCATTACTGACCCATTAAGTAACCCAACCCAATTACTACATGCCCACTAAATATTAACCCTACCACAAAGAAAATTGGAATCAAATTCAACAAGACATTAGCAGACAGCCGTCTTCACTCGAGTTTCTGGATTAGGTAGTATGGTTATATTATTACTCTACTTACATTTTTTATTTACTATATAGTAATCAGTTTTGAGTTTTGACGTATGCTAATAAGAGTTGTGGAGAAGAATGAAGATTAAACATGAATTGAGGTTGGAGTTTTTGAGTTATTAAGTAAGAATCAAGTTTGACGCACAAGGATCAAAGGACAAATATATTATTTAGTATTGTTATGTTGATAATATTGTTTGTTAAATTCGGATTTTGTATTTGAGAATTGGGTTATTGTTTGCATTTTCATTTGAGATGTTGTTTTCTACCTTAGCTTAGTATTATGTCTTCGTTTTTATTGACTTTTATTTCATAAATTGTTTTTTTAAATTTGACGGCTGGACCTATAAAAAATAATTTATTTTCGTAGTTATTAACAAATCAAATCGAGCTGAATCGAGATATGAACAGAACCGACTTACGTAGTTATGGTGTGGTTATGACATGGCAAAAAAAATTGGTGTTTCGGTGATGGTTTTGGTCGAACTGACCCTGAACTAAATCGTTGCCAGGGCTAGCACTAAGAATTAAGAGGCTTAAACGACTAATTATTAAGAGACCCTATACTTTAATTTTTTACAAGTATAGCAATGCTAATATTTAAATAAAAAATATATCTATATTTAAATGAAGACTTTGTACAATCTAAAAGATGAAAATGAAAAATAAAACATCTCTTAGAACCCGAGTGAATTATCCAAATGCTCATTGAACTTTCCAAAAAGTTTTCATAGGGCCACTGAACTTTAAGAATAACCCAATTCATCACTGAACTTTGCAAAACGTTTCCGCGGGGTCAATGAACTTTAAAAATCACCACATTCATCACTGAATTTTGCAAAAGATTTTCACGGGATCATTGAACTTTAAAAATCACCACATTCATCACTAAACTTTGTAAAAAGTTTCCATGGAGTTACTTAACTTTGCAAAAGTTTTTCGAGGGAAACTTTTTGCAAAGTTCAGCGATGAATTAAGTGATTTTTAAAGTTCAGTGACCTCGTGGAAACCTTTTACAAAGTTCAATAATGAATTGAATAATTTTTAAAATTCAGTGACCCCGTGAAAACTTTTTACAAAATTCAGTGACCATTTGGGTAATTCACTCAAAAATGTGAGAAGGATGCAAAATTAGTAATTGAATAACTCAAATCGTGTTTTTTCAACATTTTTTTTTTTTTTATAGAAATCATGGCTAATCTATTCAGCCTCTCTTATGACATAGTTGATCGAAAATAAGATCTAAATAATTTCAACTTTGAAAAATTATTTCAACCAACTCAACGTTGACTTGAATAATCAATAATACTCTATAAGTAGCTTAAGCATTTGCAAAATAACAATTCGTTTTCTTAATATAATATGACGCAGCTGTTGCTCCATTGATTTTTTTAGGTATCGCTTCCCTTAAAACATTTAACTCAGGAAATAATTTTGTATCATCTATGTCAGATACAATGTCATGCTTCAAATGATTTTCAAGATTAATGCAATAACACTTCAAACTAGCATCGTCAATAGATTTAAGATTTTTCAAATCAAATAAAAATCCAAAAATATCACAATGTTTCTAAAATCATATCATATTTCTGAAGCCCTGTATTTCTCAATTCAATATGTCACTTAAAATATCAAAATCATATCTACTGGGGGCTAACTTTTCAGGAGAAGGCAAGAATTTACAGTGGCGCAAGCTGCTAGAGTTACAGATATTGTTGAAGAAAAAATGGGATAAGAGAAGGCAATCAAATTCACGAAAATCGCTTAATCGAATAATGAAGAAAACGAAGGAAGGGCCTTTAGATTATAAATATACGAAACTTCTGTAGAACGCCGTTTACCAAAATCGAAGGCCCATCACATTTTTTGTGGCCCATCAAATTTTTTGGTGATAAAACCACTTATTTGTGGTCCACCCTTTTTGGAAGTACTAGTTTTTGAGGCCATAAGTTGGCCCCATATTTTTGAAGGCTAGGGCAGGACCTAAAGGTTGCATATTAGCTCGTCCAAAGTACACCTAATAATATAATAAACCACAAAGAATAATGTTATATAGCATCAGTGGTGCTAGAACATCAGTTTAGATGGCAACACCAGATATATTCAATTAAATGAATAATATGATTTTGTATTTAAGCGAATATATTATTTAATTACATGCAGCTATTACCTAAACTAGTACTTGATATCACTAGTGCTAAATAGCATTATTCAAAAGTTAAAGATTGTGTTGGTATAAAAGGCCTGAATTAACACAAACACACTCATATATGTTGGATTTTGCAAGATAATTTTTAAGGTTTGAGTTCAAAAATAAAAAAATATAAATCAATTGGTGTGATAACTAATCGCAACTCTTCAAATACAAATGATACATATCAAAGAATTATATTTATTTTGAATTAGGTGTTGTTGACGTCAAAAAATGACTAGGTCGATTTTGTCAACTTAAGTGATTGTAAGAGGTAAAAATGCTGAAATAGTAAAAGAAAAGAGAAATTTGTATTAAAAGGAAAGCTTGTAGAATGTGTATTGCGTATCCATCCCTCCTCGCATTGGGGAACATTTGGTCATATTTATAGACTCCCAAAAAAATCAACTGGCCTCCAAAAATAGGTTATCTACAATGCTTTCCTTGAATTGTGTGTGCATTTGTCCATACTTTCCTTAACTCTTGATTGGACCTTTGAGGTCAGTATACTCAGCTTATGATGATGTTGAGATAATAAGTATGTGTTGCAAGCCTTTGATTGGTTGAAAGTAAAGCATAATCATCATGAGTGCCACGTGTTGTTATGGGGATAGTCATTTGGGAGATAATGAAGTTATGGATAAGGCCTAAGTGGCAGAAAAGCAATGATGGAATTTTCTAAATGATGGTAGGTATGATCGAGCTGACCTAATATGGAGAGGTGACTTGTCATAGGCCGAGCTGACATAACTTGGAGAGCTAGCCTCACTTGGTAGAGGTCATAGGTCAAACTAACTTGGTGATATTTTCAACCCGTCCTCTTTGAAGTGACTATTGAATATTCACAAGCTCTCAATCTAATAAATGTAAGCTTGATTTGGTTTTGTGAGTTTTAGACACCAAAAAATGACCTCGAAGGCCTGGACATTTACTTCGGTAAAGTTTTGACTTTTATTTAAAAGTACATAATAAGATACGTGCAATTTCCATAAACAATTTATAACAATAAATTAGACATTTCATATCCCATTTTTTATGAAGTATATCGATGACCAAGCGATACACCCATCAGTAGTACTTTAAATTCCCAAAGGATTTCACATTTTGTTATAAAAAAATCCAATAGAGCTCACATTTCGTTAGATTGAACCCGAATGTTCACTCATAATTCATGCATAAGTTATTGAACATAAAAGTATACGAAAATAAACCACTTGCACAAAAATATCTTATCTTTATTTGGAAAGGTTGAAAAGAATAAAATATTGTACGCAAAATTCTCCTATTATTTTTCTATACTTTTTCCTCTCCTCTCTCTCTACCATGTCTCTCTTTATTTTCTATAGTGAAATAACGGAATTCTTGTAGTATTTATAGTTGAAATTCTCAATTGAGTTTGTATGCAACTAGAATTGAAAAATCATGTAATATAAGGAATTTGAATAAGAATTGGTTTCAAATAATAGAGTTATTAGTATAATCTTCTATTGATTTTTCTGGTACAATCATCCCATTGAAAATAGGACACTTGGCCAACTTATACTTGATTTCAAAAAGAATTTTGAATTGTATTATACTATTGGTTTCATATCAATAACGTGATGGTAGGAATTTAAAGAGAAGAATTTTAATTAATTAACATTGCAAGTCATCACCAACTCTATTAACCTATTATTCTTTTAATCGAACCTTGATGTAGTTTAATTCAAAATAACTTTTTCTCGTGTTGAAGTCTTCTAATTAATTATGAGCTACAAAAAAAGAGTCTAATATCGATACACTTATTTACCCTCTATCAAGATCTAATTATTTCACTTTAAAATTAAACTATTTCACTTTAGTCCATCAACTTTCAAAATATAAATATGTAGCATATAGAACAAAAAAAATTCTTTCTATAAAATTTTCGGGGCAATACAATCTCCCATCCTTAAAAGAATTTCGTCCTTGAAATTACCTTGATTAGTTGAAATTTTTTGGATACTTGATCTTGATATAGTTATAGTATTTCATAACATGAAGCTAGACGACTCATAATCATGTTAAAAGAATAACATTTCATAACTTAGATCAATTGGAGAGTAGTCAAACGGTGAGCATCAAGCACCAAGAGTTCTTCATATTATTACATGTTTAAAACTTTAAAAATTTTACATTACCAATAATTCCTTAATGTTTATAAAAATACTTTTTTATTAGAAATTTCCTAAAATAGAATTTTCTCAAACTAAAAGTTTCTAAAAACATAATTTTTTAAAATCTGGGATGGTTTGAATTTTTTTTTTTTTTAAAAGGTATCCACAAGAAAGTAAATTTGTGCTTACCAAACTGTAACACCCCAAATTCTCATAAATTTTGAAGTATTACAAAATGATTACTTTTCTTTGTATTAAAGAAGGAAAGATAAAAATAAAAGTTTTTATAGAAAAAATAACCGGAGCATTCATAAATCTAAATTAAATCATTGAAATCGTATCTTTAAAAAAGCATAAACACCTAACTAATTAAATAATACGTTTTTGATCCAATTAAACTAACTAAAAAATTGAAAGACAGAAAACTTAATGCTTTTCATTTTTCGAATCTTCTTAACAGTCTGCATCACCATCTCGTCACAGTTCCAATTAATTTGGACTAACCTGTAAAAATATTGTAAGTGTGAGCATTTAAAGTACCTAATAAGACACATGTAGTTTCCATAGACAATTATATAACAATAAATTAAATATTTTATTTTTTATGAAGTATATCGATGACTAAACGATATACCCATTAGTAGTACTTTAAATTCCCTAAGGATTTCACATTTTGTTATGAAGAACACCATAAAGTTCACATTCCGTTATGCCGAACCCGAAGGTCTACTGACAATTCATACATAAATTATTGAACATAAAAGTATATAGAAACACACCACTTACACAAAAGTGTCTTACCTTGATTTTGAAAGGCTGAAAAGAATAAAATCTTGCACGTAAAAATTCTACTCTTATTTTTCTATACTTTTTCCGCTCCTCTCTCCCTACCATGGCTCTCTTTATTTTATGTGGTGAAATAACTTAATTCTTGTAGTATTTATAGTTAAAATTCTCAATTGAGTTTGTACGCAACTAAAATTTAAAAAAAAATGTGTAATACAATGAATTTGAATAAGAATTTGTTTCAAATGGTAGAGTTAGTAGCATACTCTATTATTGGTTTTCCTGGTACAATCATTCCATTAAAAATAGGACACTCGGCCAACCTATACTTGATTTCAAAAAGAAATTTGTATTGTACTATACTGTTAGTTTCATATCAATCATGTGGTGGTAGGAATTTGAAGAGGAAAGGAATCTTAATTAATTAATATTGCAAGCCTTCACCAACTCTATTAATCTATTATTCTTTTAATCGGATTTAGCTTTATGTAGTCTAACTCAAAATAACTTTTTCCTATGTTGAAATATTCTAATTAATTACTAGTTGCAAAAGAGTCTAATATCGATACACTTATTTTCCCACTATCAAAATCTAATTATTTGATAAAAATAAAATTAAAATTAAAGTATTTCACTTTAGCCCATCAACTTTCAAAATATAAATATATAGCATATTGAACAAATAAATTTTATTCTATAAAATTTTTGGGGCTTACATGTTTTAGCACGTAAAACCTTAGATCATGCTGCTAAAGAGCATGCTTTATGTTGCCAAAAAGCAGGCTTTGTCTAAATGTTGCAACTCTTACAACCTCAAATTATATGACTGAAGAGCGGGCTTTGTCTAAATGTTGTACGAGTTACAACCTTAGATTGTGCTACTAAAGAGCAGGCTTTATGTATGCAGATGATAATGCATAGTAAGAATGGAATTCTAATGCGCATGATGTGATATGTATACATGTGGATGATAATGTAAATGGTGTTGTATACGTGCATTAATAACACTAAAGACGATGTCATGGAACACTTAGTAGTAACAATGTCCTGCTATTGGGATATTCTTATACCAATAGTTTCCCATGTTGCGAAATCTTACAGACTTGCCTCAATAAGATGAGGTCTTACAAGTTAGCCTTGTCGTTGCAAAGTCTTACAAAACCCACCTCAATGAGATTAAATGAGGTCCTATGAGTTAGCCTAATCACCGCATGGTCTTACAGACTCACCTCGATTAGATGAGATGAGGTCTTACGAGTTAGCTTCGTCATTGCAAGGTCTTACGGGTTCACCTCAATGAGATGAGATGAGATGAGCTATTATATGTTAGTCTCATCGCCATGATGTCTTATGGACTCGCCTCAATCATGAGCAGGGGTTCATCTTCAATTATAAGAAAATCACAAGCTAGGGCCTACCTTCAATTAATAAGGAATCTACGAGCTAGCATTGATGTGTGAGGACTTACGGGGTAGCTTTGAATAATAAGACAATTATAAAGAGTGGCTCACCTTGAGGAATTAGGATGACCAATTAAGCCTTTGAATAAGAGATATCCAAGCTAAGCATTTTATTGAACACGTGTAGAACACCCTTGAAAAATGGAGAAATAGTGCCCAAATTTAGAAGATAAATCACAGGCCTTGTGAGCCATTTCAACCGAAAAGTTACCTAATCAGTTGAACCTAAGTACGTGCAAAGTCACAATCTAACCTTTTTTGTAGTAATATATGTTGAAGATTTGACAAAACACTAATAATTTGGTGATGGATTCTCAAATATTGCAGCAACTCATCAAAGGTACCTCTACTTTTACTGATAGTACTTTTTTTTCATTTTTTTTATAGATATTTTGCATTCCTAGGTTATATGATAGGTGTGTCTAGCATTGGAGATTTTTGAGTCATTTCCATAAATTCTCAAAGTTGACGTGGTCGATTTGGACTTCCACTGACTCCTTGAGGTCCCAAAAATTGTGACTTGCCAACATATGGTACTAACATTACTTACGTTGTTTGGGACCTATTAAATTCTTTCTTAAGGAAAGAGGTCTACAGAAGACCTCATTGTCCCCCATTTGCAGAAAGATCCCTTCTAGGGATTGTATTTAGAGGATGGTAACCATGGAATTTTTCTAGATATGAGAAAGGTCATTTAACCTCCTTTCTTTCCTTCCACCTTTTTGAATATGGGCCTTTTGTTTGACCTCCACTTCTTTTGGCTGGTCTGTTGTATTGAGCTTCAATTTTTCTTCTTCTTGTTCTAAGGTTGCAGAGAAAGCAAGCCCCTACCTTGTTCTTATGGGTTCGTCTTCATACACAACCACCAAAATCTTGTATTTAGTCCTAGCAAGGTGGCACCAAGGGCAGTATCGTCTGAAATCTTTTCTACTTCATCGAATTGTATGTCGTTGTCTATGCGTTCCTTAACTTTTAATTTATCCTTTGAGGTCAGTCTATTCAGCTCATAATGATGCCGAGACAATGAGTAATCATTGCAAGCCTCTAATAGGTTGAAACTAAGGCATAATCATCATAAGTGCCATGTGTTGTTATGGGGATGGTCATATGGGAGGCAACGAAGTCATGGATAAGATACTTGTGGTAGTAAAGCAATAGTGGTGTTTTCTAAATGGTCGACCTGACCTAACATGGAGAGCTAACATGTCATAGGCCAAGTTGACATGTTACTGGCCGAGCTGACATAACTTGAAGAGTTGGCTTAACTTGGTAGAGCTCATAGGTCGAATTGACTTAGTATTTTTTTAGCTCGTCCTCTTTAAAGTGACTATTGAATATTCACAAGCCCTCATTCGTAAATAAAGGTAAGCTAGAGTTAGTTTTTATGAGTTTTAGACTCCAATAGGTGTGACTATACAAAAAGATATATAATGAAAAATTACGACCTTTTAATAGGATGCAATCCAAACGACTAGATATGAGAAGTAGTAGGACTGGACATGGTCCCATTTGGTTCGGTTCTCTTTAGAACTAAACCAGACCCAAAACTTTCGGGTATTTAATAAGTGAAACCGTCAAATTTGAATTTAACTATGAAATCGTTCGGGTTCGGTTTAGTTTGGTTCGGTTCGATTCCATTCGGCTCCCAAGTTCCGTATTATAATTAATTTTTTTAATATTTACAAAGCTACACTAATTCAACTAATGCTATGTTCAATCTTAACTCTTACAAAATAACATAGTCCAACCTTATATGTCTTTACGTCTCTCTTTGTTGAGTTTTTCATAGATTTGACTGTTTAAATCACATGAAGAGGAAGACAGCGAGCTCAAAATAATTAAGAGAGGTGTTGTTAACCGTCAATTTGATTTCTCCAAAATGGTAGAAACCGCACTACGGTTGAGTAACAGATTAAAATAAAATTTAGATCAATTTGATTAAGTTGGCTTTGAAACGAAAATTAGAAATAGGAAAAATCATATTTTTGGATTTGAGCTAAATTAACTAATTAGCAAATTCATTTAGAAAAATAAAATAATTTGGCTCGTTTAAAATAAATCAATTAAAAAATTAGGGATATTCGATTTTTATTCGGTTCTTCGGTTCTTGATCTAGAATCAAAAACCTAGTCGAATCCATCGGTCTTGGATTCAAATATTCGTTCAAGTATTTAACTTAAGAAGAACCGCTGGTTTAGTTTGGGTTCGGTTCGGGAGTTTTGTCCAGCCCTACAATGTAGTGATCTAATAATACATATTAATTTATGTTAAAAGATAACACATTCGAAAAGACTCTTGAAAACCTATAAATAGGAACCCCTAATCCATATTTTTCTTATGCCAGATCAATTCAAGCAAAATTGATTTCTAAGTTCTCTTATCTTTTCAAAATATTCTATTATTTTTATTTTGTCGAAATTAAAATCCTTTTAATTTTTTTTTTAGAAATAAAATTCCCTTCAAGCAATTGTAGTTCATGTCTATTCCCCGATGAAGAATGCTATTGACATTTGGTTCATCCAACAAAATTATTACTGTATTATATTAATTTTACAAAAAACTTTGTATTTTGGAAGACAAACGTCCATTTAATCATGTCAGTACCAATACATGTACGAAATTAGTCTTAAAGAGATTTGCAATAGCATACCCTACTTTATTTCATCTCTTTTTAATCTTTGTGTTTTAGTAAGTCAGGATTTGTACTTATTTTCATATGCGTATTTTAGTTTCGATAAGTTGAAGCTCTATTCAGTCATTCCAATAAATTACAATTTTATCATATTTGTATGCTCTTGCTTTTGGTTTTGGTTTTTCAAAGAATATAATTATGCATTATTTCTCCAACAATATACTTCTTGAACTCAGCATTCATTTTAGCCATATTAAAAGGGCAATGAAAGTGAACGAATAAAACTCTGCTCCTAATTCTTGATATTTTTGACAGAATGCCACACGACATTCTTTCATTCCCTTGTTTGAAAAACACAATGATTTTTACCCCAATGAAAAGCCACCAACACTGCTTTTGTCAAAAGGGTGGGCACCAAACTATGACAAAACAGCTTAATTCTACCTCAATTTGACACAAAATTGTTCATAGGACTGAGACCTTTAAATGATATGCTTAGACCTAAGATAAAATTACACGCAATCTTAGGTAGATACGATTATTGTTCATAGAAAACTCGCAAGTGTACGGGATCATTATACAAGTAATAAGATTTGTGAGTTAAGAATATCGTTCTCGCAAGGAATAAGGTCTAATTTATAGTTCAATAGCTGCTATTAAATTCGAAGTGCGGTGGTATCAAGAGAGTTGTAATTTATATGTTCTCTATACTAGTCCTAAATTAAGAAAGCAAAAAAAAAAAAAAAAAATTTATCTAATATATGAACGTATTGGAATTGAAAATTCCCCTATTGCCATTTAATTTAACTCTTAATTCATAATTTAGTAAATTCCCGTATTCAAGACAATTGATCATCCACTTTTATTCAATATTCTTTTCCAAGATATATTGAACTTATGTTTAACACGACCTAATCATATTCCTAATCCGAATTTATATGAAAAATATACATTGATTTACAAGATTTATCACACACGATTACATATGTCGTAGATATTATTCCTAATACATATTGTCCATGCGTTGATTTTGCTGCGTTTTAGACTTATCGTGAGTATTCCTACACTACATTAAGCAACTTACTATCTAAGTGGTGATCATACAATCAAATAATTCAATAGAAATGCAAAATCAATTAAGAAAATCATAAAATGCTAAATTAATTATTTTGAATTAAAATAAACAAACAATAGGGTTCATCATTTATCCAATACAATGAAAAACTTAGCCAACTATCCTAATTATTAAATTATACAAAAAATAATGAAAAGACATCACCCAGATCAAAGAAATATTGAAGAAGGTAAAAAATCCACTTTCTTCAATTAAATCTTAATTTCGGATGGATAATCTTCAAGAATCTTGTACAATTCTCTTGATGCTAATGATCTAGCCTTATTCTTCGCCTCTAAAATATGTAGAATATGATGAAAAATTAGGTCAAGGGAGGTTTTTTCATGATATGGGCAGGTTCTCCTATTTATATGATGCCAAGAAGACTCCTTATCAAAATAAATTAAGGAAACCTAAAATTTTTCGTGTTTAACATTGAGACACGCACCCAGTGTAATCTAGGGTGCGCACTTGGGAGCCTTAGGGTGCCTCAGTCACCTCCTTTTTGGTTGGGGCGTGCGCCTCTCTTGCAGGCAAGGGCACGTGCCTTGGCTAAGTCCCAGCAGCTGTACAGTTTTCAGTATTTTTGTTATAACTTTCTCTCCCAATATTCGATTGAAGTGATTCGAACTGGGTTAGAAAGCTTACTCAGAGGGCTACAATTCTTCTTGAGATATCATTTTTCCAACTCAAAAGTTTACCATGCCAAAATTGGGTTTCAATATGAGACTAAAAATTCGAATTATAACTTTTCTAGTTGAAAGTTGATGTCTGATAATATTTTTTACTATAATTCATCCCTTTGAATTCTTTTCTCATCTAATTGACCCGTGGCACTTTCAAATCTTCATCGTGGGGTTTGAAACAACTTTTGAGCATTTACATTTTAAATCCCGAACTTTGGATTTGCTTCATTTTAACCATTTTCCGTTGTTTCTTCCAATTCTTCTTCAAACATGAGTTTTTCCTAATAAAAGTAATAAATAACAATTAGGTACTAATCCGTCCAAAAAATGACAAAATATCATTTGTCATATCATTCCAAATAAGTGTAGAAACTACACTTATCAATTACTCTCACATGCCACCCTAACCAACTGATGAAGTCCGAAAACCAAAAGAAAAAGGATTTCCATTAATTGCTTTGAGAATTTTTCTCTTAACTAAGGACATTTAAGTAATTACACAAGTCAGGGTTTCTTCCTACCTGGATTTTTCTATTTAAACACTTTATGGGTTGTAGTATTATTTTGTTGGATTATGATTATTAGTCAAATTTGAGATTTTTCTGTTCTTGTTTCCGAATTTCAAATTTTTTTATGATGGATCAAATTTTTGACTCCCTAAACGAGTGTTATCCATAGATGTAAGGTGAAGTATGAAAAGTTTCAATGCACGCTTGAAGAAGGAGCTCAATGAAGACGTAAATCATTCCATCGAACTTCATCGAAACTTTGGTTTTGATTTTATTCGATAAAGCCGACCAAAAAAAAAATATAATAATAATAAAATGGCCCCAACCACGTTCAGTTTTGTCCAATCCAAGCCACTTCTCGCACACCTCTGTCACTACGCCCACTTGGCAGCTGTACCGATTTTCCCAATGTCCAATTGGTTTCTTGACTCTGACATGTCAACAAGTCATCTGCCTATTCTCCATAATTCGGCTCAAACAGTATCATGATTTGCGATGGCACGGACCTATCCATTACACATATTGATTGTGCTCTCCGTCCCTTTAGTTTTTATCTAATCTCTTCACATTAGCCAGTCTTATCTTATCTTCATTTCTCAATTGTGCTCATCTATTCTCGAGTTTGTTGCATGCTCACTGTCTTCTTTTCAAGTGAGAGATCTTCTCATAGGGATATGTCTTATTTGGGGACCAATTTAAAATGGAGGTATACAAATGGCCAACCAACATTTCTTGCACTCTCTAGTTTCAGAACCCAGTCCTTTGACCGGCATTATTGATAGGGTCATCATTCTCCAAATTTCTAAACTATTTCGACTCGAGTAACTATGTATCAGTGTCTCATCCTCATCTACTTACTTTCATTCAATGCATGCAAATGTAATAAACCACACAAATTTCCTTTTTATAGGTTTTCTATTACTAGCTATTGGGTTTTTGATACCCAATAATCCCGAGCGATGATGTTAAACAGTGTCGGATAGTCGGATTAGATTTCATAGGTTTTGGCCGACGATTGAAATATTTATTAACACACTCGATTAATTGGCTCAACCCGAAAAACAACTTGATGGTCGTTTGAAGCAACTTAATATAGTTAATGTTGCTCACGGCCCATTTACTTCTTGGATGGCTCAATTAGTGTTCTGCCCCCTTTAATCATTAGTTGGTCCATGAGCCCACTATATTATTACACCCTAAAACTATATATTGCCCTCATTTGTGAATGAGCCGTGTGTGTTTTGCAATTGAAAAGAGGAGCCGACATTTTTCTCTAGTTTTCTCTCTTGAGCCTTAAACTGAATCTGTCTTCCTCTATTCTTGGTGATTCATTGCAGCCACCATATTGTGTTCTTTGTGAACACATTGACTTGAGCAACCGAAGTAAGAATCGTGATTGTTTGGGTTGGAGTCATTGTTGGTGTGTTTAATAAGATAGAGATTGGTGAAACTGAGCCCGCAAAATCAACCATCGGAGGTCGATTATTCAACATTTGGTATCAGAGAGAGGTTGGGGTGGAATTTCCGACCAAAATCCGACCAGAAAACCGGCAGAAATCAGAAAATAAAACTGTCTAGAAAATTTTCAAAAAAAAAAAAAGGGATCTGTAACTTCGATTTTTGGCAAATCCAGACATCTTTTGGTGAAACGGAGGCCGGATTCATGATCTGCAGGTGGAGGCGATGATGGATGACCGGCGCGTTTGGGCGACGGCGACGCGTGTGGGCGCGTGGGGCCGATTCTGGGGAAGCTGTCTTCAGGAAGTTTGTTCCTCACATTATTTCTAACATTTTTCGTGTTGGAAGTTTTCTATTTCAGGTTACACAGAAAAAGTTGGACGATTTTGCCCTTGAAAATCAAACTGCATTTCTTGGCAGGCTGCACAGTTATATTTGCTGAATCTTTAGGACGAATAGTGGTGGTCCTAAAGCAGTAGATTTGCATCTCTCTCAATTATACAGATTCAGACACGTCCGCTCTGGTAAATTGGCTTAACCCGTTAATTTCAGTATTAGCGCGTCACCGTGTAGGGTGACAATAGGTTGGGGGTTGTCATTGCTTGACAGCCATTGCTTGTGCTAGAAATTAGGATTACTTGCCCTCAATTGTTGCGATTGAGTACTTATTTTTGGATAAATTAGCGTATTTTGCTTTGTGCTAAAATTGTCATGAAATTTCGTTTGATTGGATATACCTATTTTGTTGCATCGTAAATTCCACTGTGTTGTTACTTTCATTAGAATACCTAGACCTTACCCGTTCAAACGTTCCCTTGATTTAAGACCGCGAGTCTTACGAAACCCTGAGAATCTAGAACGGTGTATATTGCGGCCGTAAGATTACTTTGTGTGATCTATTTGCCTAATTGATTGTTTCGTTTTTCAAAAATGTCTTCACATTTCGAAGTTGGTATTTTCAATGAAAAAGGTGATTTTTCAATCTGGCAACAAAAAATGAAGGGTATTTTAGTCCAACAAAAGGTTTCAAAAGCCATTGAAGGCAATTTTCTAGCTAATTTTTCAAAAGAACAAAAAGAAGAAGCCGATGAGCTTGCTTATACCTCAATCATTTTACATCTGTCTGACGCTGTTTTGAGAAAAGTAGAAAAATTGAAAACCACAAAAGATCTTTGGAAAAAGTTGGAAGATCTATATTTGCTTAAATCCACTCCCAATAAACTTTATCTTCTTGGGCGTTTCTTCAGTTTTAAAATGGATCCTTCAAAGGATCTTGATGACAATTTAGATGTTTTCAATAAATTTGTCCAAGATATTGTTAACTGTGAAGAGACCGTATCTGAAACCTACAAGGCTATAATCTTGCTTAATTCTATGCCTGAGTCATATAAGGAAGTTAAAAATGCCATTAAGTATGGTAGGGATACATTGACTCCCAAGATTGTCGTAAACTCGCTTAGGAGTAAGGAGATGGAAATAAAGGTTGAAAATGAAGATAAGAGGAGTGGTGAGTTACACATGATAAGGAGTGGGATGAAGTTTAAGAAAATAAATTTGGGTAGAGTTCAAAATAGCGATGATTCGAGTAGTGACTCGAGTGATGAAGGTGGTAAGATGAAGGGCAAGGGACGGGACAAGTCTAGTGGTAGACGATGTTATAGTTGTGGTAAGTTTGGACACTTTATTAGGGATTGTCCCAAGAGAAGGATAAGCAGAAGGGTTATGTGAGAGGTGAGACGAATGTGGTTGAGGGGTCGAGTTATGACCCTAGTGAGGTTTATTGAGAGAGTAAACCTAGTCACTGCATATGCATCTGTGTGTGATCCTTTCAGCATGTGTGTGATTGCCTAATTTGTTGCATGACTATATGTTGCATTTCAATTTATTTGATATGTGTGTCTGCATGAATTTTGAGGTAATGTGATTACTTGGTGTGATCGTTTGCATGCATAGTGGGTTAGGATGCATTAGCAGTGTGTTAGATTTCTTTTGGTTAGGTGGAGTATAGATGCCTACGGATACATGGTGATTTGTACCGGGAGACGTGGAGTGTGACATTTGGATCATGAGTTGAGATGTGATCAAATGTATAGAATCCTTTATCTGTGAAAGAGACCCTGTACAGGTAGAGTGCGAGAGAGGCACTTCTATTACTTCTGTAAGGTGGAGTCCCATTATCCATGTAGCTTAGGAGAAGTGATGTGGTGATAGAGGATTATTCCTGAACTTAGGATCTATTATGACTTGCCATTTAGACATGAGTTGTGTGATCTATTTAGTGAGCATGGTGGGCGATGAGAGGAGATATGTGTTCTCAAAGTGGGAGTAATACGAAATGGGATAGGATAAGTGTGGTGAGATCTTTCATGAGGTCATTTATGCATTTGTTGCATATGTGTTTGACCGTGTGCTGATAAACTTGGTGTTAATCTTTTAATTCTGTGTGAACGTGAATTTTGAAAAGATCTGTGTGATGTATCCTATATAATATCTTTATCGCATGAATAGTTGTTCACTGTAAGTACTAGCTTCTACCTGGGTGTTTTTTGGACCTTAACCCCGGTGAGTACATAGAACAGGTATGGTGTGTGTTTTGGTTCGAAACACGAGGTAAGGTCTGAGATACCAAGTTTATTGGATTACCTTGATTGTGCAAGTTTAAACTTTGTGTTTTGGTTACTTGCAGATTATTGGGTATCAAGGTGGAGATTGTTGGGTTTTTAATACCCAATAATCCCGGGCGATGATGTTAAACAGTGTCGGATAGTCGGATTAGATTTTATAGGCTTTGGCCGATGATTGAAATATTTATTAACACACTCGATTAATTGGCTCAACCCAAAAAATAACTTGAGGGTCGTTTGAAGCAACTTAATATAGTTAATGTTACTTACGACCCATTTACTTCTTGGATGGCTCAATTAGTGTTCCGCCCCCTTTAATCATTAGTTGGTCCATGAGCCCACTATATTATTATACCCTAAAACTATATATTGCCCTCATTTGTGAATGAGTCGTGTGTGTTTTGCAATTGAAAAGAGGAGCCAACATTTTTTTCTAGTTTTATCTCTTGAGCCTTAAACTGAATCTGTCTTCCTCTATTCTTGGTGATTCATTGTAGCCATCATATTATGTTCTTTGTGAACACATTGACTTAAGCAACCAAAGTAAGAATTGTGATTGTTTGGGTTGGAGCCATTGTTGTGTGCGTTTAATAAGATAGAGATTGGTGAAACTGAGCCCGGAAAATCCACCATCGGAGGTTGATTATTTAACACTAGCTCTTTGCCGCTCGAAGTTATTCTCTTGGATGTTTGGAGCACCACGTAGTCAGTTGATTACAATAAATATTACATTTATCTTTGTTGGCCATTTTTCTCGCACACTTCAAATCAAATGTAGAACTTTTCTTAAACTAATAATTACACTCCACTGATATTAGCATGAATATCAAGCACTCACTTCGTTTCTCTCAAAAAATGGAATTTCCCATAATTTGCAGTACAATGACTTCTCTGAGCGTTTTTCGTCGGCCAAATGGCCATATGACTGATGACCAATATGAAGAGTTCTATTATGATGATGAGGTAGAATATTATTATGATGACGAAGAATACTACGCTAGTGATTAAAAGAAATTATGATGCCAACTAATTTTTACTTAGGTACTGTTAACCCCTTTTTTTCTAATGGTTTACATGGACAACAGATTCCGAGCCCACTCGCATCCATGCAAGCAAATTCCAACACATTTTGACATGAGACGCAGATAGAAATGGACACCGTTTACGAACATGAGAAATGCTTTACAACATGAGACAAAAATGTTCAAGCATCGACAATATGATCCAAGATGATTGCATAGAAACAAACCATCGTAAATAACTCCACTAAAAAGAAAACAAACTAAACTTAACCAAAATGAGCATGAAAATAAATGAGTGAGGAGTTTAAGTGCGGTTTTATGTATATGTAGTTGCATTAAAAACAAATTTTTACATAGGTTGCTTATTTAAGTTTCAGTCGAGGTGGTTTCCATTGGATGAAAACCACGTGACTTCATCACTCGGGCCGAAGATTCACATCACTCAATCTACTATGCATTTAATATTGACAATGAGATAGTCACCCTACATCCTAGGTTGACAACTCTAAGATTCATTACTACAAATGTTGCATCAATCATCGTAAGAGATTGCTTGCAGATCATTTAAAGGACAACAAGGGCTTCGACAAAAGGGAGCCTCGGGTAGAGCGAGGATTCAGGTAATTCAAAGTAGCTTCGGCCAACAATGTGAGAAACTTCAAGATAGAGAGCTCCAGCTTCTTCTTTGACTTTTTTGTTGACTTAGTCAGATTTAACTTTCACCTCTATGTGGACTATGATGTTGTCTTCTTTATTCCATTCAATTGAGCATTTTCTCATCACCAGACTTTTTACATTATGCATAGGCGACACTACAACCTAGTTTTGTAGCTTGTTAATACATGACTACCAAATCCCATACATGATGGTTTTGTACAAGTGCATGTTCACTTCGATTTTCTAGTATATCCAAAAAATGATTAACATATATGTTTCCAATCTCCTCTCCCTACTATGCCATGGATATGAGCAAAATCATCCTGTCAGAATTTGGGACTAAATCAATTTATACACAAAAGTGGGCAGTAGTCTTTTATTCTTTTCAGAAATGATTTAAGTTTAGATATTCATGCAATATTCATATACGAATTTTAAATCATAATTGGTTTAATCATTTATGGTTTATAGATCCTATGCATGATTTATATTACATTCTCAGTAATTCCGAAATTGGCTGTACATCAATTTTAAATGTTGGCCGTTTATTTTCCGGCAATTTTTAAACCATGTGATGTGTCCATTCAAGATTTATATGTTTGGGCTAAAAGTTTCTATACAAAGAGGAAATTAAGTGTCCATAATTCTGTTACTGGAACAAGTATTTATGAGTTCATTGGTTGATGGTCATGGGATGCATAATTCTCTGGATCGAAGATCTATTATAATTTATTTGAAGGAAATCATTTGGTAGGAAAGAAAGTTTCTGCTGACACGAGGGAATAAGAAAAATATTAACCCATCTAATCATTTAAGGCGGAATATGGATTATGCATAATGATTGCATATGGGAAAGGTAGAAACCAAATAACAGATATTTATTTTGGTTTGGTTCTTTGTTACATTTTCATTGACATTATACATGAAAGATTGTTGGAAGAATGCCAACTATTTGTTGAAGATGTATGAATTTTCATGACTATTTCTTTATTGAAATATGAGAATGACATGATATGTCATATGTTAAATATGGGAAAATTCTAAAGAGTTCGAATTTCATGTAAGAAAATATTGCATGAAACTTTCATGATCATTTCTTCTACTGGAAAATGGAAAATGACATGGTAGATTAGTTGGTTAAATTTTTATATTTGGTTGAGAAATTATACTAACTTTAATTTATGATGATAGCCTCATTTAATCCTATGAAGTTAAGTGAGATAATTATAGTTGCATAAGAGAGTGTGACAAAATGTGGGTTTGTCTTAATTATTTTGAAAGTGAAAATTACTTGCCTAATTATTAGGATATTGAAATATTTTATGAAGGACAAATGATGTCTACAGTTGGCGGTGATGTTGAATATCTTTTGAAAAATAATCTTATGCTGAATTATATTTGCATATGACAAAAAGTGATCTTGTCCAAATGAGAATAAGGTAAATACGTACCTTATTACTTGATGATATGGTGCTATCTTGTGAAAGTAATAAATTGAATTTGTTTGGAGAAGTTGTAATTCTTGTAAATCAAGATGGTTGATCTTCTTCATTGATAGAATTTATTTCAATTGTGAAACCAGTAAGTTGGTAGTGCTTGAAAAAATATTATTGGCCTATGAGATGACCTTGATCAAATTTTGAGATCAAAATCTAAAGATAGTCGGTTCAAAGTACATTTTGAGTTAACAACCACTATTTGAAAGTACCTAACCTTTCACGAGTATTATTCAAGTGACAAGTGAATTGAACTATAGTTGATAATGAACTCTCAGTTCAAGTATAATCCCAAATGTGGGGGTTAACATATTGATAAGCTCTAAAATAACCCTAAAATGTGAAGGTTAACATTGATGCTTGTGAATTTAAATGAGAAGTTCAAAGATTCGTGGTTGCAACATTACTAGATTGCATATATATTCCTAATTGAAGAATTGTGGGGGTAATTGAACTTCCTATACCTTTTAATCGTAGAAATGTATCTATGAGTATGGAAAGGTAGAAAATCCTTATACCAATTATAAGGATGATATACACTAAGTCTAAGCAAGTTGAGTAACTTGAGAATACGTAATGCTCGTGTGTGTCCTTATTGGTATTGTCACATGGAAAAACTGATTCAAAGCTTCACACTATTTTTGATTCCGACAGTTTGGATTATACTATAATTCGATTCAAATTGAAAGATATCTAATTCACTCGAACTTGTATAACTTATCTAGATTCCACGAATTTGATTATTGTATACTTCGAATATGAGAGTAATTTATTGAAATTTTGAACAAGTGGAGAATTGTTGGAAATATGTTGTTCAAAATCAATAAACAGCGTGTGGAACAAAAAGGAATTGGAGAAGACAAATACTTGGCCTATGCAACCGCATAGGCCCAGGGCCTTGTGGTCGCAGGGTAGCTTTTTAGTGACCGTTGGAGATCGCTTTGGTTTAAATTATGGCGGCTTTTGGGATGTTTCTTGCAACTTTTCAGCACGATTTTGGCACCAATTTGTGGACATTGACTGAGGCCTATAAATAGGTTGGATAATCAAAGTAAAATGGTTGAAATCAATATTGAAAATCATATGAGAAAGATATGAAAACATATACTTCATTCCACAAAAGGATCAATCTTCCTTTCTTCCATATTCAAGCAATTCCCTCTTGTGTTCTTCAAGTTTGGGTGGCAAAGTTTATGCTTTAATGTTTTTCTGCAACATGGCTTGATCAATCATATGAACCATTTGCAGTAAAACCCTTAAAACATCTCGTATAATCTAGAGATAGGGGAAATATTGTTTGGGGATAGGGAGATTATTTTCGTGTTTGAACCTTCATATTGGTTTTGATCTACTTGTTCAATTTCATCTTCTTCAACTTTCATTTCTTGGATTCTTCTCCAAACCCCGGTTTGATAATTTTCCAACATCTAATGCCACTAGTGGTAATGATAGTGCATCTTACTGTGTAGACGAAGAAAATATAGGTCTAACCATCTATTCTAGCTATGAATTTTAGCTTTCTTTTTCATTTCCAAGATCCAATGATGCTTGTTTTTGCTTGTCAATTGATTTTTAATTTTCTATACATGATCTCGATTGTCTTTGAAAAATGTAACTTTTGTAAGCATAAACAGCAAAGAACTAGTTTTGAAATGAATAGAAAATCATGATAAAATTCCGAATATACATAAAATCAGTAGATTATAACCAATATAACTCTATAGTGTAGAGTGGCAAACATTAGCACCATAAGATTATTGGAAAAATAAATTAAATGGGAATGAGATGTAACAACAATTTTGATTTCAAATTTAGTTAATTTTTTATTTAATTGAAATAAATTATGAGATGTAACAACAATTTCGATTTTAGTTTTTCTGTTAATCTTCAATTAAATTGGTGGTTATAAGCCCTAATGGCTGTTGTAACAAATTTTTTTTTTTTTTGGTTAATGAAATATAATAGAAAATTGAAACTCAATCATCCTAGCACTATATAAGGTGGTGTTCTCCTCATTCCATACCTCAAAATTTGAGAGTTTCTCTTTTCTATCTAATTTTTTCTCTTCTCCCTTTGTTTTCAGAATTTCGTTCTTAGTAGTTTAGAAGATTTTGTTCTAACTTGGTAATCGAAGCGTAAGCATTCTCAATTCGCCTAAAGTAGTAACAATGTGCTAGTCAATTTCTTTCAACCATTGTATTTTGAGAGATAGATGTCATTAATTTTCTTGGACAATAGTAGGAAACGAATCTGTTTTAAGGAAACTATGTGCAATATAGTCTTCGTTCCTCCCAATACCGCTACTATATCAATAACCATATTTTATCTCTTTTATTGTTACTCTATTTATTGAATGTTTTTTTTCATTAATTTATTTATATAATTTCAAGAATATGTCTAACTTTCTTTTGATTTTTCCAAACATCTTAACACAGATTATTCGTAAAAAATAAAGGACGTACTAGAGTTCAAATAAATATTATTGGAAAAAATAATGTTTTCTTAAAAAATTTATAAAATATTGGAAATTGAAAGTTACGATTTAGAAAAGTTCTGTCCACGAGGTTAGGTTTTAAGTGTGATCATTTGTGACCCCTCTAGTCAACCTAGGAACTAAATATTTTTAAAGGAGACTAGACTTGTTGAGGCTGGACTTAGACCCTTTTATCTACTTTTAAAATTATATGTAGAGTGCTATTCGGTTGTCGGAAAAATAGATTAACTTTTAATACTTTTGGAAAATAAGCATACTTTGGTAACTCCTATATGATCTTGTTGCTATATGTTGATGAAATGTTAGTTGTGTTATATATTTATGGTATAAATATAAAATGTGAAAGAAATAATCAAATTAGATAAAGTGCCAAAGTGGTGGGAAATGTGACATTTGTGTGGGACGTCAGGGGTTCGAATCACTCCCCACGCAACTATTAAAATGTCTTGATTTGGGCCTTGGGGCCTTGGGCTCTTAGGCTTCCTTGACTAAAATAAATATTTTTTTTCTTCATTATTTAATGGGTAAAACTAGCCAATATTTTATAACTGTTTGTTTTGTAACAACCCACTAACTGCCATTAAAACACCCACTACTCAGTCATTAAAATTCTGCATTAACATGGTGAAGACTTTTACTACCATCTTGCCTATATAAACACATATCTTGCTTTGGGAAAAGATACACAAATAGAAAATAGAATCAATCACTCTTTTCATATTGTGAATTTCTTATATTCGGGTTTTTATACCTATTCTGGAGTACAATTGAGAGTTCTAGAAAAATCATTCGTGATTGCTGCATAAGTAGTTTACGATCGTTGTATCCTGGGAGTGATTGTCCACGGAGGTCACAGCAATTATTGACGGGCAATTTCACTTTAGGACATCGTGTTGTCACGAGACTCGATCGGACGATAAGTTTTATATTTCTGCATTATATTGTTCTGATCACTGCTGCAACTAATTATTTTTCTAACAATCTAAAGTGAAATTATCTTTATAATTAGTTGCCATGTCTGCCGTAGATATATCTGTTCCTAAGTATTCTGAAAAGCCTGAGTTGTTTGATGGAAAGAATTTTAAGAGATGGCAAATGAAATTGCGATTTTATTTGACAACACTTAAAGTCGTTGATGCTATTGAATTAGATAAACCTGGTTTTACAATTGCTGATCATCCTACTGATAAGGAAACCGAGGATTTAGCTAATTGGGAACATAAGGATTATATGTGCAGAAATTATATTCTGAATTGTTTGACTTTAGATCTGTATGATGTTTACTACTCGTGTAAATCTGCAAAAGAGTTATGGAATTCATTAGAAAAAAATATGCTACAGAAGATGCTGGAACCAAGAAATTTGTTGTGGGAAAGTTTTTAGATTTTAAAATGAATGATGTCAGAACTGTGGTTAGTCAGGTTGAAGAATTGCAGATTATAATTCACGAAATTATTGCTGAAGGATATAAAATCTGTGAGGGCTTTCAAGTGTCAGCTATAATTGAAAAATTGCCACCTTCTTGGAAAGAGTATAAAAATAGTTTGAAGCATAAGAGAAAAGAAATGTCCTTAGAGGATCTGATTATCAGGATTAGAATCGAGGAGGACAATAGAATGGCAGAACGTAAGGAAAGGCCAGACTTTTATACTAAGGCTAATCTTATTGAAGGAAATTTTGGGACTAAGAAACCAATTGGAAATTTTACAAGGGGTCAGAATTTTAAAGGCAGAAATAAGGGAAAACAATTTGTAGGAAAGAACAATCGGTCTAAGCCCCAATTTAAAAATAAAAGTGTTGGTGACTGTTTTGTTTGTGGTAAACCAGGTCACTTTGCAAAGAATTGCAGAAATAGGAAAGGAAAAACTGTGAAGCATCTGGCACATGTGGTAGAGGATGGGAATTTCTCTGCTATGGTGACAGAAGTGAATCTAGTAAGCAACATGACAGACTGGTGGGTAGATTCTGGAGCTACCAAGCATATTTGCTGCACGAGAGGTGCATTTTCTTCATTCACTTCCGCTAGTGATGGAGAATGTCTGTTCATGGGCAATGCTTCCTCCTCCAAAATAGAGGGGAAACGAACTGTGACGCTTAGATTTACTTCTGAAAATATCCTTAATTTGAAGGATGTCCTTTAT
>NC_036257.1:2260577-2261599 GCF_002742605.1 Olea europaea var. sylvestris | reverse complement strand
CCTAGTAAGAAAAATAATAAGTCTCCTTATGAAATGTGGAAGGGCAGAACACCTTCATATAAATATCTTAAAGTGTGGGGGTGCTTAGCTAAAGCTTCTATTCCAGCACCTAAAAGAACTAAACTCGGTCCGAAAACTGTTGATTGTGTTTTCATAGGGTATGCTTTTCATAGTAATGCCTACAGATTTTTAGTCGTTGACTCTAAAAATAATTTGATTGAAAAGAACACAATATTTGAAACTAGAGATGCTGAATTTTTTGAAAATAGATTTCCGTTTAAAGAAAAGTCTGAAGGATCAAGCAGTCCTTTTAGTATTCCTCTTAGTGCTAGAGAGGAGCCATCTAAATTAGAAGAAGCTGAAATTAGGAGAAGCAAAAGACCTAGGACCACTACTTCTTTCGGTCCTGACTTTATAACCTACTTAGTAGAGAATGATCCTAGTACTTTTGGTGAAGCTATGTTTTCACCAGATTCTATATTTTGGAAGGAAGCTGTAAATAATGAATATGATTCAATTATGTCTAATAATACTTGGGAGTTAGTGGACTTACCTCAAGGATGTAAGACAATTGGGTGCAGATGGTTGTTTAAGAAAAAACTTAAACCTGATGGTTCAATTGATAAGTATAAAGCAAGACTTGTAGCTAAAGGCTATAAACAAAAGGAAGGAGTTGACTTCTTTGATACTTATTCACCCGTTACTAGGATTACCTCTATTAGGATGTCAATTGCAATTGCGTCACTATATGATCTTATTATACATCAAATGGATGTCAAAACTGCATTTTTAAATGGAGACTTAGAAGAGGAGATTTATATGGATCAGCCTGAAGGATTTGTTGTAGAAGGCCTTGAGGATAAAGTATGTAGACTTAAAAAATCCCTTTATGGCCTTAAACAAGCTCCTAAACAATGGCACGAAAAATTTGATACAGTTTTGACATCAAGTGGTTATGTGATAAATGAAGCAGATAAATGCATATATAGCAAATTTGAAAATAATTGTGGTGTGATAATTTG
>NC_036257.1:2212996-2259988 GCF_002742605.1 Olea europaea var. sylvestris | reverse complement strand
AGGTATACTAGTAATCCTAACAATGAACATTGGGATGCTCTTATTCGAGTCTTGAGGTATTTGAGATACACTCTAGACTGGGGAATACATTATACCAAATTCCCTGCTATACTTGAGGGATATTGTGATGCTAATTGGATTTCCGATACCAATGAAAGTAAATCTACAAGTGGATATGTATTTACATTAGCAGGCGGAGCTGTCTCCTGGAAATCCACTAAGCAAACCTGCATTGCTAGATCTACTATGGAATCTGAGTTCATAGCTTTAGATAAGGCAGGTGAGGAGGCTGAATGGTTAAGGAATTTTCTTATGGATGTTCCTTTGTGGTCTAAACCATTTCCAACTATTTCAATACATTGTGACAGTCAAGCAGCTATCTCAAGAGCTCAAAATTCATCCTACAATGGAAAGTCTAGACATATTCGTAGGAGGCACAATGCTGTGCGTCAGCTGCTTAAGGATGGGATTATGGCTATTGACTATGTGAAGTCAAGTGATAACATTGCTGACCTATTAACCAAAGGATTGGCTAGAGAGCTAATTCAACAAACATCGAGGGGGATGGGGCTAAAGCCTATTATGTATTAGATCATCTATAATGGAAACCCAACCTTGCAATTGGAGATCCCATGGTCAAGGTTCAATGGGACAACAAAGTTATTGGAGTGGTCTGTGGGGGTACTACATTGGATTTATTCCAAACCCCTCCCTATGATGCGTAGTACCAACTGTATTGATTAGAGGATGAGCTAATGCTCTTAATGCTTACTATAGCTGATATTCAGTGGGGTGTTTAAATACAGTGCACCCTTGATAGTAGCACCTATTTGAGTGTGGAAGTGGGGCCGCTTCCTATGAGAATTGAGGCGAATTCTCTAGAGCACTCAAAGAAACTGGGAAAGTTCACGGCCGAAATGAACACAACCGCGAGAACTCAATGACTGTTCTAGAAATCATGTGTGTGTTCTATTGTCTCAGTTTGCAACTATAATTGTAGAGTTCAAGACATAGTTCACTCTACAGTTAGTAAGCTCGATAGAATATACAAAGCCAAGGTTCAAGTCGATAGACACCTAAGCCTGCATGATTTCTACCGTACTCCAGAATAATATTTTCATTTATCTTATTTCTTTCATGTGGGGGACTGTTATATATTTATGGTATAAATATAAAATGTGAAAGAAATAATCAAATTAGATAAAGTGCCAAAGTGGTGGGAAATGTGACATTTGTATGGGACGTCAGGGGTTCGAATCACTCCCCACGCAACTATTAAAATGTCTTGATTTGGGCCTTGGGGCCTTGGGCTCTTAGGCTTCCTTGACTAAAATAAATATTTTTTTTTCTTCATTATTTAATGGGTAAAACTAGCCAGTATTTTATAACTGTTTATTTTTGTAACAACCCACTAACTGCCATTAAAACACCCACTACTCAGTCATTAAAATTCTGCATTAACATGGTGAAGACTGTTACTACCATCTTGCCTATATAAACACATATCTTGCTTTGGGAAAAGACACACAAATAGAAAATAGAATCAATCACTCTTTTCATATTGTGAATTTCTTATATTCGGGTTTTTATACCTATTCTGGAGTACAATTGAGAGTTCTAGAAAAATCATTCGTGATTGCTGCATAAGTGGTTTACAATCGTTGTATCCTGGGAGTGATTGTCCACGGAGGTCACAGCAATTATTGACGGGCAATTTCACTTTAGGACATCGTATTGTCACGAGACTCGATCGGACGATAAGTTTTATATTTCTGCATTATATTATTCTGATCACTGCTGCAACTAATTATTTTTCTAACAAGTTGAAGGGCTTCCAAGCAAGAAATAGATAAGTTGAAAATGGAGTTATCTTAGGGGTTTGCAATAAGGACGTAGGTGTTGCAAAACAAATCCCTAGGATGAGAATTACTAGGGACAATGACGTCTTGAAATTGTCATAGGAAGAGTATGTGAATAAAGTACTAAGCAGGTTTAGGATGAATCATGTAAAATCAGTTCAAACTTCTTTGGCTAGTCATTTTAGGCTATCAAATGAGCAATCACCATATAGAAAGTAGGAGTGAGCCTACATGGACAATGTGCTTTATGCCTCTGCTATTGGCAGTCTTATGTGTGTTATGGTGTGTAAAAGATCAAACATAGCACATGTAGTGGAAGTTGTGAGTAGATATATGAGCAATTTAGGTATTAAAAAATAAAAAATAAAAAAAATAAAGAACACTAGAAGGCAGTAAATTGAATTCTTAGATACTTGGGATGTACTTTAGATTTAGTCTTGTGTTTCAAAAAATCAAGTTTGGATTACAGATCTATGCTAATGCTAATATGGCAGGAGATATTGATGGCAGGAAGAGTGTTGTATACAATTTGAGCGATATCTACGTTTCAGAAGATAATTGCTCATTCCATTACTCAGGCTGATTAAGTTGATGTAACTGAAGCTAGCAAAAAGATGATATGTTGCAATATTTTCCTCGAAGAATTGGGTCTTAAGTATGGAAAAGTGTATTATATTGTGGCAATCGGAGTGCTATTCATTTAGCAAAGAATCCTTTTATCATACAAGGACTAAGCATATACAAGTCCGTTATCATTTCATCAGATTGATTTTGGATGATGGAATCTTAACACTTGATAAGATTCAGGGGAGTCAAAATTTGGCAAACATATTGACAAAGACTGTTTCGATCGAGAAACTCGACTTATCTTTTGAGGAATGAGGAGTTGTTGCCATTTCAGAGAAACCATTGTTGGTGAATTTATCTTCAAGTAGAATATTGTTAAGTTGTGAAACATAATTATTATTAATCCTAATTATTGCTACTTCGCGAAGCTGGTCGTGAATTGGAATCGTAGCTTCCCAAACCAAAATTTCATTAAGAAATATTTTGAAATTTTTATTGTTGTAAAATTCTAACAAGTAATTAGAGGCCATGTAAATTTAGTTTTGCCCTAATATTTAACTTATAAATAAAGAGGAGTCTGTAGGTTTTCTTATTATCATCCAAAAGAGAGAAACATATTTTAGAGAAGATAGATGTGCGATTTTCTATTGTAAACATTTTGCATCATAGTGAATTATTGTAGCGACGAGAAAGGATGAAGTTTTTGAGGAAAATCTCTAAAAATCTTTCGTGTTCTTGAGAGTTCATTTTTCTTTCTTCAAATTGATTGCCATTGGTGAAATAGAATTAGGGTTTATAATTCTCAACAATTATTTCCCATTAATTGAAATTTTGATTTATGTGCTACTTTCATACACTTCAAATCAATTGTAGATATTATTATTATTATTATTATTATTATTATTATTATTATTATTATTATTATTATTATTATTATTATTAACAAATAATTACTAGACTGATAATCATGTAAATATCAAGAACTCATTTCGTCTTTTTCCCAAAATGGGATATACCACTTTACTACGCCACTCCACACTTTGCAGTACAATAACTTCTCCGAGGGTCACCATCGGCATATTGTTGAAATTGATATTGTTCTCCTCTATCGTGCATGTATCCCACTTAAATTCTAGACCCATACATTCTGTACAACTATCTGTTTAATGAATTGCATGCTGTCTATACAATCTCTAATCAAATTGATTTTCGAACAACTCCCAAATTACGTAAAACTTTTTGTCTTGTTGTTGTCTATGTTACTATGGCTCGAACCATATACTCACCATGAATAGAGTTTTAATCCATCCTCGGATACTCGCTAACCGAAGTGTGCACCATTGCTATGTAACACCCCAATTTTTTACAATTTGGATTTGTTACAAAAACATGCTTCTTAGGGCTTCAAAATTCAGGTTAAATTAAATTTTTTTTTCTTATTTCCTTTTCACTTCTTTGATTACCTTTTCATTCTATTATACATTCTAACAAATAATGGAAACAAATAAGTTAAGTTAATTAACTTTAGTTTGTTGAAGAAACGAAACTGTAACTGAGAATGGAAATAGAAGCTAGCTTACTTTAATGGAGTTCAATCATGTAATGGGGTGCCTATTGAATAAACTGTTGAATTTAATTGTAATCATGCCAAGAATCAAGAATCATCATATAATAAATTAATAGAAACGAATTCATACATGCGGAAGCCATTGTTGATATGAATTATAGTTGTAATAGTAGTTAAAATCTTTCCCTCCTTGCTCCTCACAAAAGTATTAGCTATCAATGAAGCAAGCTAATAAAAACATATGGAGAGGAGAGGGGATTTAGCCTTTATATATAGAAAATAATTTGAGCCGTCCCATTACGACTAGAATTCTAATTAGAGTTTATTTTCGGCCCACATTCTTTAAACTACGACATAAAATTAATTACAACCCGTAAGGTGTAAAAGGCCCAATTGATCACTTAATAAATTTGGCCCAAACATAAATATCAATATGAGTCATACATCTAACCCGTAAAATTTGCAATCCAATGTGAAACTCACATATGAAATAATTAATTATTCCAACACAAACATGGTGGACTATTTTAAAGGATTTCCTAAACTCATTCAAGTACAGCATAGTAATTTTAAATTTTTGTAGCATCATTTAAGCACGCAATTGAATACTTAATCACATGCCATAAGCTGTTCCCGGAACAATATACACAGCACATGAACATGACATAAATTATCAGACCGACCTCCATATGTAAGGAGAGGAGATGGAAAGGGAGAGTGAAAAGTCCTTCCCTTCATTACGGGATAAAAGCCGAATAAAGGACTGATAAGGGTTTCCAGTTTCAATGGCCGAATTAAAATATTTACAGAATCGGATTTAGTGTGACATTTTGAAAATTGGAAAGAAAGATGAATTTTCTACTTTATGTTATTTCTCGTCCAAATCGACATCAAATCACATTTTAATGCAAAAACTTATGCTAACATGTCATAGCAACATAATTCAATAAATATCAAATCATAGAGTTGTATGAAAATCTAATTTTTTGCCCAAACGAAGTACAATTTCAAACACAAATAGTCTTGTAAATTTATTATCTTAGTTATAACTTTAAAATACATGAAAGTAAATATTACACTTGAGAACCTTAATCTTCGATTTGATTTCTCTCCCTTTAGTTTCTTTACAATCTATAAAATCTCCATCCATCTACAATCACTTTTCAATCTAAAAATTTTCATAGAGTCGGAGCGAGCATAAGAATTTCATAGGCGTAATTCCGTTTGAACAACTATGCATATTTATATGTAAAATATAAAAACTTCGTACCATAGACTTGTTTACGTAGTTGGAATATCGGTAAAATACTTGATTTCGAATAATCCCTTGAGTTGTAGAAATCTGGTTGTAGTCATAAAACATTAACATTTATGGTTCGTAGCTTGCAGATACTGAGATATGTTTATACAAATAAAATATACATAGACACTCAGAGAAAAAATCAACTTGCATTACTTACCTTGATTTTTGATATAAAAAGGGAAATCCTCTGTCCTCAACTAGTAATAAAATCCTTATTTTTTTCTTGTTACAAATAAACTAAACTAACACAATTTGAGAGGAAGAAAAGTGAAATTTTGATTTTATGAAAGATGGAGTAAAAAGTTACATCATCTTCTTGTAACTTCCATTTTAATAAAAAAAATGAAAGAGAGTTATTGTAGTCATAAATTTTTTTAAATTGTACCTTAAATTGGGAATTTGACGAGTGTTTTTACTTTAAAAATAATTCTTAAACTCAAACCTGGGTAGTAATCTTTGAGAACCATGCAAATGATGATTGATATACAATCAGTCATTTGTTAAATCCTTGGATTAAAATTCATTTAAACTTAAAAGACTTAGTTAGATCTCTAGGCTTTTGACCGATCTATGTATTTAAGTTCACATTCTTTATATGAATTGAGCTTCCAAGGCTCGTTTCTTAAATAAGCCAAACCAACCAAAACAGAACAAGTAATTTTGAGACCTCACATCCCTCACACCTTAACATAAATCGAAAAATTTTCCTCAAATTTTAAACACACATTGTCTAATAAATCACTATTTCAAAATATATATTTTTTAAAAAATAGGGCTCAAATAGTGACTAAGTCTTGTGTGAATTTAAGATCATACCTTAAATCTTAGTTCCATTTTTCTTGTTAATCTTAGGACTCAAAACTTTTATTCAACAAATAAGAATGAATAGTGTTATGCCTAGTTACACGTGGTTCCACATGAACGACCCACTATAGCTCTGGCTCCACTCAACTCGAAGCACATTGCTCAGTGATCGAGTCCCTGAAGCCAAAGTGGAATGCAACGTAGCCGAAGTTAACTCCTCAACTGAGGCTTATAACCATAAAGTCCAAAGCCCGGTGGGTCGAGATGGTAGCCTCCGATGCCCATGACACTAAGACCGAAGCCTTCAAAGCACTTTCCACTATCACTTCTTCCAAAAGATTCACTTCTACACAGATATCTTATTCAAATGATTGATGGAACGTTTGTCATAGAGTGCAAATGCCAAGTCTTGTCAACAAAGTGGCGGCTTTGCATGGAAGATAAATGTATTGCAGGCTAGCAAGTCAAGAATGATGTCTCGAATTAGATGTGTGAACTAACGAGATGAAGCCACGTGTATCTCCATCCAAGGGTCACCATTTCACTTGTACCACTATAAATACTTCCCCATATAACAATTGTAAGACTAATACAACATTGAATACAAAACACACTCTTCACTTTATTCTCTCTTTCAAGACAACTAAATTTACATTGATACATTGCAATTGATAATTATTATAAAATTGTTCCATAAATGTATCGCCGGATTCCGAACGTCATCGTCTCGTGTTGAAGGGCTGATACAATGCCCCGTTTCCAGAGCATTCTAGACCGTTGGTTTATCATAGCGTGTTAGACTCGACCTTCGTGTACTCGAGTAGGTTTGACATCTATTGTCCGAGTGGCCCTAACAGAAAACGAGGTCAACAAATTGGCACCGTCTGTGGGAATCCACACTATAACCATAGGCAACCCCGTGGTGAAAGCTTGGAAACAGAGAATATATGTGCGCCCCTTTGAAAAAGGATTTGTTCTTGAAAATGAACAAGAGGATGTTCCATTAATTTGTCAAATTTGAAGTTGGAGTGCAGAAAAATGAGTTCTGATGAAGATGTACCCCTAGGAGGATGAGAGAAAACGCGGGTGTAGCTTCTCCAGCAGCTGCCGCAGCTGGTCGCCACCAACCTCACTACCACTACAGACGAGGTAGAATGTAAATGGCTACCCAATTAACGAGAGAAATAGCTACTATGGCAGCCAACATAAAGAGCGTTACAAACCAGAATTTAGCCATGCAAGAGCTTTCAATGCAAATACAAGTCCATGGAGGTTATCCTATCCTTCCCTATGTACCTTAAGGACAATATCAGCTAAAAGATGAGGTTTAGAATTAGCGAGCCACATCTTCTAGGCATGGCAGAGGGTCCAGCCCCAATGAAAGTGAAGTGGGAGTTGATATTTCTTTTAATTATGCTTCTGGACAACCCATCGAGGTCCCATTTAATATGGAGGACAACTTTACACCAGAATATGAACCAAAACGCAGGCCTAGGAGGTCTAACAACGTATTTGAGAGAATGAGTCCAGCTGAGCCGAGCCAAGGTACAAATAGCAACAACAACCTCAAAAGCTTCGGATTAGGCAACAGCCCCCACCTCCAACAACTTAGCAACCATAGGAAAGGCAGGAAAATGTCCCCCTGTTGCTTTGCCTAGAAATAGGCACCAGAGAAAGGAAGAAGAGGCTAGGAACGAAGTAAGTCATCATCTGCCACCAAGATATGAGGTTGATGAGAATAATTATTCGGATATGCCCTAGAGATTTTGTGACTTAGATGATGATGATGATGATGAAAATCTACCATTTTCTAGAGAATTGAGAAATCCCTAGGCATCGAGCCACTATTTGATGCCAAAGATACCAAAGCATGATGGGAGAGGCGACCCGAAAAAAAAAACCTGAACACTTACAAAACTCACATGAGCTTAAGAAGTACCATCCCAATAGTAAAGTACAGAGCTTTCCACTTGACTCTTAGTGAAGCAGCAGAAATCAGTATAGTAGGCTACCCCCTTCGAAGCATAAGAAGTTGGCTAAATTTTAAGACCACATTTTTTAAAAGATTTGTTGTAAGCAAGGAAAGAGAGGCTCTTATCCAGCGCCTCCAAGATATGAGGCAACAGTTTGGGAAATATTTGAAAAGTTCTTATTACATTTTACCGATGAAATGACATATTGTGTACATGTTACGATCATGAGGTCTTATCGTTTGAACATGAACACTCTGTTTTGGTGGGATGTGCAAAATCAAGATCCCACCACTTATAATGCACTGCTAGAAATGATGAGATAGGAAATCATCAATAAGGAGTTGATTGATCACAAAAACAAGGTCGAGCCTCTAGCCTTAACAAAGACAGCGCGGAAAAGGATCAACCTCCCACTTGATGGACTATCAAATGAATCGGGCTAGTAATGAAAATTCGAGACAAGCACTTGCCACCGCCACCTTGAATACAATGCCCACTTTGGTATATGAAGATGTTATCACAGGCACAAACATGTAGTAGACTGGGAATTCACAACAGGCTCCCCAAAGTGGAAGAGGTTGAGAACGAGGTTCAGGGCCTAGGCCTAGGCCGAACCTTGTTGAATACTGTATGTATCATCACTAGTACACCTACGACGCGACAAATTGTAGGGATATCACCCAACACTCCAGGTGAGCAAGTCCCCGAGATGATCGAAAGAATGATTCGCTCAAGCGAATAGGCTCCCACTAGGCGTGAAGAGGTTGCTCCTTGCAAGCAGGATGTATCCATTCGTCGGCAAAGGAAGCAAAATGACAAGAGGCCCAGAGATGAACAGAGACAGCGTAGGGGCTATCAAGCTCAACCAGAAGAGGCTTCCATTCATGGGATGGATATAATATTCGGAGGCCCCTATGTTAGTGGTGAAACATGAAAGACTCAAAGGAATTATGCCAAGGAGGCAAAGCAACCCTCATTGACAAGCTACATAGTAGATGGCAACTCTTGGAGAAATCAAGCACTACCAATCCTCTTTACTTAGGAAGAAGCAAAAGGGGTCCATTTATCTCATTGTGATGCATATGTTGTAAGGGTGGTGATAGCCCGAAATGGACTCAAGCGGATGCTAGTTGATAATGGCAATTCCGTAAACATTCTTTGGATCCACATTTGATAAGATGATTTTGGATCATGAGCTAACTCCTACCACCACACCTTTGTATGGATTCACCGTAGACAGCTTTACTCCAAGGAGAAGGATCACACTTGTAGTGAGAATGGGAGAACCACCTTTAACTACTCTAAACTTAATGGAATTTTTTATAGTTGATAGACGGTCGGCTTATCATGGGGTGCTGGGAAGACCTGCCTTAAAAGACTTTAGAACTGTCACATCTATCCACCACTTGTGCATGAAATTCCATACTGAACATAGGGTGGTAACTGTGAAGGGTGACTCGAGAGAAGCGTGAGAGTGCTACCTATGCTCAATAAAGAAGGCTGAACCTCGGAATGTCAATGTTATAATAGTCGACATGGACATGATGGACATCTTAGGTAAACTAGGCCACGAGCATGAAGATATTAAAATGATTGACGCTCTTCAAGAACATGATGAAGTACTTTTACTTGAGAAATCGACCCCCGCATAGCTGAAAACAAGCCACAGACAACTTTTGTGGAGGAGCTAGAAAGTTTCTCATTGGACCCCTGGATCCCACCAAGATATTGAAGGTGGGAAAAGGCCTCTCAATAGAAATCAAAAAGAAACTCAAAGACTTCTTAAGCAAGAACCTTGATTTCTTTGCATGGAGGCATGAGGACATAGTGGACATTAACCTCAAGGTTAGTTGCCACCACCTAAATATAAGGCCCTAAAGGAAGAAGTACAAAAGTTGATCAAGAATAGCTTCATTAGGGAGGCTATCTACCCAAAGTGGGTCTCCAACCCAATACTAGTGAAGAAGCACAACAAAAAATGGAGGTATGCATTGACTTTACAAACCTCAATAAGGTATGCCCTAAAGACAGCTTCCCGCTTCTTAAGATCGATCAACTAGTGGACTTCATCTCTATTCATGAGTTGTTAAGCTTTATGGATGCCTACTCAGACTATAACCAAATTCCCATGTACCCGGCTGGTGAGGAAATAACCTCTTTTATCATAGATAGAGGCATTTATTGCTACAAAATGATGTCCTTCAGTTTGAAAAATGTCGGGGTACTTATCAGAGGCTGGTTAACAAGATATGTGCTGACCTCATTAGTAAGATGATGGAAGTCTATGTGAACGACATGCTCATCAAAAGTTTGAAAGCTGATGACCATGTAATGCACCTCAACAAGACCTTCCAAATTCTGCGAAGATATAGGATGAGGCCCAATCCCCTCAAATGTGCATTCGGGGTTGCATCCAAAAAGTTCCTAGGATATATGGACAACCAATGGGGAATTGAACTCAGGCCCAAGAAAATCTGTGCTCTAATTGAGATGAGGTCCTCCCAAAACCTAAAGGGGGTCCATAGTTTAACCAGTCGTATGGTTGTGCTAAGTTGCTTTATCTCAAAGGCCACTGATAAGTCCTCCCCATTCTTTAAGGTTTTGAAGGGGGAAAGATGTTCCAATGGACAGAGAAGTGTAAAGAGACCTTCTAGGGCCTTAAAAGGCACTTAAAGTAGGCCTCCTCCTCTTGAAACCTAAGCTTGGGGAAGACCTACAATTGTACTTGGCCATCTCCAATAAAGTCATTAGTGCAGTCATTATCAAAAAGGAAAAAACCGCCCAGCTACCCTTGTACTACACCAATAAGGCATTTTTGGCACCTAAGGTCGATATCCCAATATCAAAAAGTTAGCCTTAGCCTTTATCACAACATCTAGAAAGTTGAGGCCCTACTTCCAAACCCACACAATACATGTTCTAACCAACTTCTCCGTAAGGCAAGTACTTTAGAAGCCTGATTCCTTGAGAACACTATTGAAATGGGTAGTGGACGTAAGTGAATTTAATATCCTCTTGTAGACAAGAGAAACCATCAAGGGCCAAGCCTTAACTAATTTTGTGGTAAAATTTGCCAATGTTCTCGACATGGAAGAAGTAATGGAACCTGTTAAGCTTCCTACGTGGAATCTGTTCGTTGATGGTTCGGCTGGAGACATAGGTTCGAGAGCTAGGGTGGTCCTAGTGAACCTTAAAGTTCATAAGCTGAACTCAACAGTGAGGTACGGATTCAAGGCCACCAATAATGTGATCAAGGATGAGGCACTCCTTATCGACCTTAGATTAGCCAAGGAAATGCAAGTGAGGAAGCTGATCATCAACAGCGACTCCCAACTGATTGTGAGCCAAGTTAATGGCAACTTTAGGGCCCAAGATAAGAGCATGGCTTCCTACCTGTAGTCGGTGATGGATTCGCTTCCATCGTTTGAAAAGTTTAAGCTAGTCCAAAACCTGCGTATTGAGAATGCACACACTAATGCACTATCTAAGCTTGCTAGCAACAAGGATTCGGAGTTGTTAACAGTAGTACCAATAGAGCACCTCCTAAAGTCTTCGATTACTATCCCAGATGTGATGTGGGTGGAAAGGACTCCCACCTGGATAAAACTCATCATTGTTTATCTTAAAGACCAGGTTCTTCCTAACAACAATGAGGAAGCCTACAACCTGGGAAGGAGGTCAACTCATTTTGTATTTATTGATGATGTTCTCCATAAGGGGGGCTTATCATCTCTCTTCTCCGATGTGTTGGTAGGGAAGAAACAACTTACATACTCCGAGAGATCCATAAAGGTGTTTGTGGCAACCACTTAGGAGGACTTATATTGGCACGAAAAGTACTGAAATAGGGGTATTACTGGCCCACCTTGAAAAAAGATGCCCTTTAGTTTGTACGAAGATGTGACAAATGCCAACATTGCTCACCTATTCAAAGATAGCGGTCACAAGAATTGACTACAGTATCCAGCCCCTAGTCGTTTGCTAAGTAGGGAGTGGATCTCATAGGTCCTGTTCGTATAAAACCCACAAGGGTACGGGATCGTTGACAAGTAATAGATTTAATGAATTGAGAGTATCGTCTCATGAGGAATAAAATTTAATTGAGTGTACTAGTCCTTAATTAGATTCAAACTGAAGAAATTGAAAGTGACTTTTGTGATTTTTATTTAATCTAATTTAATCTACGAAAACGTGTAAAATGCGAATTTAACAAGTATATGGGCAGAGTGTATTGGATTACAGATCCACCTATTATTATCTATTCCAATTCTTAACTACGTAACTAGTTTCTTTTTTGCATTCTTGACAATCAATAATTTCATTGTAATTAATTTTCTTTTCCAAGAAAAATTAAATTTATCATATTCACGACCCGATCCTATTTCTAGTTCAAATTCATGTGAATAGAACATATTAAATTTCACAATTATCTCAAAGATTGCACACGTAATAAATCTTATTCCTAAAATTTATTGCACGCATGTTAATTAAGCAGTGTTCTATACCTATTGTGAGTCTCCCAACACTACAACAAGCAACAATATATTTAATTGGTGATCAAGCAATCAAATAATAAAATTAAGAATGCAAAATTAGCCTAGCATAATATTGAAATTAAACACATAAAATTGGAAAGACATCACCGAGAAATTGACGAAACGTGATTAATTCCACAAATTTGCTCGACTTTTGCGCGCGTATGTGTTGATTTCTCCAAGGCAGTCGTCCCTTTGTAAGTGTGTGTCTAATTCCCAGTTAGCGTGTATGTATGTAATTCCAGCCAAAACTCTCCTCCTGCCTAATCGCCATTTATTGATGTGTGTGTATATATATAAAAATCAACCCACTTCTTCCTTGATTTCTTTTTTGCCGATCACCAATTCGTATGTATATAACATCTGATTCAGCCACACCTTTTTATTCCCTACAGCAACAATGTTGGACTCCTAGACAAACTCTAATTCTTCTCCAATTTCTCACCAGACAGTCCTTTGGTCTTTCACCAGTTGGCTCTTGGTTTCTCCCCTATAATTTCACGAGGCAGCTACTTTTATGTATTCTCCTCTTGTCGCTGCCAACAATTGTATGTGCTTCTATTCAATTCTCTTCCAATGGTAGGCCTCTTTTATTTTCAATGCTTGAATTTGAGGGTAATTCCAGCCAAGTCACCCACCAATTTTTATTTCTACCCTTTCTGCCGGCATGCGTGTATATATATAATTAAAATGGGCCTTTTTTTTACCAAAGCCCTTGTTGTTTTGTATGAGAGGAATTACAAAGTTACAATAATGTTTGACTTCAAATCCACTCCCCCCCTGTTGGAATCGTTTCTCGTTTATATATATCTTTTTCAGCCCAATTGTAAACCACTTTGGAGTCCAGTTCACAAAATAATAGGTCCACCCCTTTGTCTCTTTATTCCAGCAATTTGATTGTATTTTTATCCAATTTTCGTACTTCTTTCTCTCCAATTGCTTCCAACGAGTCCTTCACTTAAAAAAAAAAAAGAAAATTAACCTAAGTTAAATAGAAATTAATAATAATAATGTTGTATAAATAAATTCACAAATTGCGCTTATCAGGTCCCTTGCCACAAGAAAGAGGAAGTCCGAATTTTATAATTGTTGCTATAGACTATTTCACAAAATGGGTTGAAGCCGAGTCTCTAGCCAAAATCATAGAAGCAAGCACTTCCAAGTTCTTATGGAAGAATATCATATGCCGATTTGAAATTCCCCATTCAATCATCTCCGAAAACGGAAGGCAATTTAATAACAAGAAGGTCAGGGACATATGTGACAAGCTAGGCATCAAGAAGCATTACTCTACACCACATCCTCCCCAGGCCAATGGGCAAGTAGAGGCTATGAACTAAACAATCAAGCATGTCTTAAAGAGAAAGCTAAATGTATCTGAAGGGGCATAGGTTGATGAACTACCACAGAGGCTATGGGCAATCCGAACCACCATTAGGACTCCCACAAGAGAGACTCCCTTCTCGATAGCATATGGCACCAAGGCCATGAGCCTAGTAAAGGTTGGGCTACCATCTATACACCGCTTGCACTTCAATGAAATCACTAATGATGAGCTCAGAAGGTGCAAGCTCGATTTTATTGATTAAAAGAGAGATGAATCCCAATTGAAATTGGCAGCATATCAAAGAAAGATGATCAGGTGTTACAATACAAAAGTGAAAAAGAGGTCCTTCCGAATCAACGAGCGAGTGCTTTGGAAAATGCTATTATCCTCCAAGGAACTAGGAGTAAGCACATTAGGTCTGAACTAGGAAGGTCCATATCGAATCAAAGAGAAAATCTGACCCAATACTTACTGGATCAAAGACTTGGATTGGAAGGTACAACCCCGTCCATGAATGTTGAGCATCTAAGAATTTATTACCATTGAATGTACTATACTGGTGGAGGTCTTTCCCAGCACTTGTAAGAAATTTCAAATATGAATCAAAGTTGTTGTTCTCAAAGTTATTTGAAGTAGGAAACGATAAACTTTGCTCAAAGCGTGGGCGCTATGGATAAGAGGTTCTGATCCCAAAAGGAGATCACCTCGTTTAAACTCCAAGGCGTATACCACATGCCTTGCCTTGAAGAACTTGAACATCAAAGGAGAGGCCTCTACATGGATGAATCATCCATCATGTTGGGAAGTGTGGGCACCTTGGAAGAGAAGTTCTGATCCCAAAAGGAGATCACATCATTTGAACTTTCGAGGCCTACACCACATGCCTAACCTTGACAAAATTGAACATCAAAGGAGATGCACATCAAATAACTCTAACGATTGAACCCAAACGTTGTTTACAAAACATGAAATCGAAAGCTAAGTATGTCAACTTAAGATGTTAAAGATCAAGATAAGTATTCACATCAAGTTAAGTTGTTTGACTTAGGCATTATATTCAAGTTAAGATGTTTGTTGAAGCTCATATACTTGCAAAAGGATGAATTATAAAAAGTTTATACATTATATGACAAAAGCTAGTACAAATGGAGGGCTAAATCCAGTACAAAATGTTGAAATTAAAAGAAATACACTAAGTCGGTGGTGGCTGGGAAGATGACGCCTCATAAGCTTCTTCAAGAGTCTCCTCTTGGTCCACCTCATCGCCCGCCATGTCCTCAGTAGGTGTCTAGGGAACTTCTTCCAAAACCTCTGACCTCAGCTCGGCCGTATTAAGCTCTGGGTAAAGTTCCTCCGCCCTTTTTACCACCTTGACTTAAGCAAAGTTCCTCCAATATGCCTCAAAGCGTTGGTAGTTCTTGGTGAGATAGAAGTTGGCAATGTATTCCTTCACCTCCTCCTCCCTAGCTGCTTCAGCCTCTACCCTGGCTTGTTTAGCATCATCGACATAGTACTTTATTTAAGTTTGCAAAAAAGTTTAGAATCCTTGAACCCATCGAGCTCCAGATTAGCCTTCTCCAAAGCCTTGGAAGTGAGCTTCTGGTGGTTGTTAGAAGTCTCCACCTTCTTGGTGAGTGAGACAGCCTCAGATTGAGACTTATGAGCCTCCTTTTTCAGAGCCTCTATCTTTGGCCTTTATTTTCTTTAACTGCTCCTTGGTGGAGGCCATCTTGTTAACCAAGACCTTATTCTTTGTTTGGATATCTGTTAATACCTCCTGACACTCAAAAAGATGTCTAAATTTCTAACACTTTGGCTTACCATAGCCACAACGAGGTCCATTGCATCATAGATAGACACGTAGCTCTGCCACCGATCCATCCAAATTTTGTAATAATTTGTTGTGGGGCTTGGACCCTCAATTGGTAGCTCTTCCAGTAATGCAGGGGTCATTTCCTCTTCCCGTTCTACAAAGAATTCGCCAAACTTCCCCAAGATCCTCTCAATCTGAGGGTTCTTTATAGCCTCTTAGGCCTCAACTTTTTCCTCGCGGCCTCTTCATTGGCCTGCCTCACCATCACAATCTTCAACGCATTCATCGCAGAGTCCATAAGTTTAGGCAGTGGAGGAGTTCCTTTGCTAGAATGGGATGTTGTCATCCCAAACTTAACTGAGGAGTCGTTGCTATGAATTAGCTTCCTCTTCTTTTGAGGCTCATCAAGGGCCTTTCCCTTGCCTCTTTCCTCTCTGCCTTGATCAGATTTTTGAGGCGCCTTCTCTACGCCCTTGTTAGCATGCTCCTTGCTGAGGCGCTCTAACTTGATCCTCACCTCTTTAGCAGCTTCGGAGCTAGGATTCCAAGCCCTAGGCCCCATAGTTAAGGTGGCCTTGAGAATGGAAGCCATCTTTGGAATGGGATATTCACTCCTCTTGAACTTATCTGCAAGTGACAACAACAAAAGTTAGAATTCAGTAACAACAAAACTAAAATAAGACCAAGCTTAATGCCTCTTGCCCTTGGAAGCCAACAATCCGAAGTTGATGAAATATCTACTTTTCTTGATGAGGAGGTCGAAGTGTCAAAGCTTTAGAGGATGCTTGTAGATGGCCTAGATGATGTCATACTCTGCCTCGTGAAGCTCGAAGTGAGATCTCGAATCTGCAAAATGTTACAACAGTTAGAAAATTTTTGGAAAATAAACAATGAAGAAAACAAGATGAGGCACTCACGTGCTTCGTAGTACTGGATCGATCTATGCACGCTAGGGTTGTATCCCCTTCTGCCGCCTGCCACTTACCCAGAACCCTAACTCCTTCCACCATTTTATCAAAGAAGGAAGATCTATTACAAAAGGAGTGTGAACCCCCCAAGGGATCAAATAGTACCATCCATTTGACTCATCCTTACCTAGGACCCGAGGATGAAAGAAGGTTCGGAAGACATGCAAAGACATGTCCTCACCTAGAGACAACTCCTTCCAAAGGATGTTGGCTCCAACTAACTGGCTCCACCCATTGGGAAGAACTTGGATCGGAGCTAACGTGAAGTTCCTAAGCACCGCCCTAAAAAAGGGACATAGAGGAAGACGAATACCTGCTTTAAATAAGCATTCACTGACACGTTTATGGGCCTCGGGTACTAACAACTCTATATGGTGAGGTATACAATATATATCCCTAAGTTTGGCTAATCTTTTTGGGGGTCATGGTTGAAGGTATTCTAGTTGCCCCCAATCTGCCCTCGTAATCTATGGGTTCCTCACTCACAGCCCATGATTCTGTCTCCGAAGTCTTAGTTATTATTCCTCAACAGTGACCAATTTCCTACCTACCTCAAAATCCATATCAGAAGGGAAAAATTTGATGGAGATTACAAAAACAAGAATTTTATGAGAAATAACTAAACGAAAAAAGGGCTCTAAGAATGGAGTATTGTCGGAGAATGGAAAGATTGCTAAGAAACTGGAATTGCTTCAAGAACTTAAAGGGAATTTAGCGAAAGTAAAGGTTTAACAATGGTGTGATTCTGCTTTTATATAAAGGGGAAACAAATCCTAGCCGTTAGATTGAAGTCCATGTAATCCGAGCCATTAATCTCTCTCTACATTTGATGCGTAGAATTCAAATAGTTTTCCGTACTGATGCCTTAGATCAATGCATGCTTCCCACACACCATCCTTGGTGCGTCCCCTTCAGAATCCACAACCATAAAGATCATTGCACATTTAATGCAACGGTCGTACGTGCATTGGAAGTTGTAGCGATTCGATCGCTTTTCCTTAGTAATCTGCAAAAACATCAAATCATTAGCACAATTATCGAAAACAATCATCAAACAAACGAGCCTCGACAGTTCAAGATTTCCTTACCTCAGCTTCAAAGAAGATCCAGCTACTACAAAAGACAACCGTCGCAGCATATTCAACATTTTCTGCCTCGGCTTACAAACATTTATCTTCAGATAAAAGAAGCCTCGTCTGTTTAGCAGTCTCCTACCTTAACTTGAAATTAAATTCAGCTATTATAAAAGACAATGAGCCTCGACATTTCGGCAATGTCCTACCTCGGCTTGGAATTAACTTCAGCTATCAAAGAAAAGAGCCTTGACAGTTCAGCATTTCCCCCGCCTCAGCTCACAATCAAATTCAACAACAATCAATCTTACGAACCTCGACAATTAGACCCTCTCTTTGCCCGGTACAAACGAATGAACTCCAAGTATTATTGTGCGACGCAGCATAATCAACTTTTTACTCCAACCATAATGTGAATATCCATACTTGGACCTGTGGACTATTATTAGGGTCCAAAAGTTTTTAAATTTTGTCTAAAAAGAAACTCTAAGAAAATTCTACTCAAATATTGAAGTTCACGCGCATGACATAAATGACTATACATGGACTTAGGGGACAATTGTTATGCCTCGTCACACGTGGTTCCACGTGGCTGATCCACTGTAGCTCTAGGCCCACTCAAGCCAAAGCACATATGTAGTGGTCGTGGCCGTGAAGCCAAAGCGAAATGTAATGTGGCCGAAGTTAACTCCTTAATCATGGCTCAGGATCATAAAGTTTGAAGCCCAGTGGGTCGAGGCGGTAGCCCACGACGCCGAGGCCGAAGACAACGAAGCACCTTCCAATATTACTTCTACCAAGAGATCCGCTTCTATACAGATATTTTATTTGAAATGACTGATGGAATGTTTCTCATACAGTGTAAGTGTCAAATCTTGTCAACAAAGTGACGGCTCTGTATGGATAATAAATGTATAGCATGCTAGCAAGTCAAAAATGATGTCTAGGATTAGATGTATGAACTAAGAAGATGAGACCACGTGTATCCCCAATTGTCATTATTTCACTTGTATCATTATAAATACTCCCATATGTAACACTTGTACGACTAATGCAATATTGAATACGAAACAACACTCTTCACTTTATTTTGTCATACAAGACAGCTAAGTTTACATTACCTTGATTCATTGCGATTGTTAATTATTGTACAATCTTTCCACAAATGCATTGTCGGATTCCGAACATTATCGTCTCGCGTTGAAGGACTACTCCAATGCCTCGTTTCTAAAGCATTCTAGACCGTTGGTTTGTCTTAGCATGTTGGATTCAACCTACGTGTATGCAAGTGGATCTGGCATCTGTTGTCGAGGTGGCTTTAATCGAAAATGAGATCAACAAATAAAACACAATTTACGACCCCCAACCTTATTTGGACAAAAGGATTAATCTCCTCATCCAAGACCCATGTGGTCCTGGATTTCCTAGGGGCTTATTCTCCCCCTCCAATGGGGGGGCGGGGTTGGACGAAATGGTTCAGAGAACCTTTCGAGTACTACGGGCATTGCATATTACAAGGGCCCTATGACAAGACTCATGTACCTTATCCTGTGGACACGTGATTAAGTCACAAGCCACTGCATGGGCAGAATATTATATCAATAGGAAAATCAAATTTTTGTACTTTTAGATCCTAACTTTTTGTAAATTAGATACTTAAATCCTCTATGAATGGAAAACATTAGTTTTACTCTTATCATCACCGTACATGTGTAACATATTTTTCATGCGCACGAATAAACACTTAATCTATCTAAAAATTCATTTTTATTTAGACTCATTTTTAATTACACTTTTTCAATAAAATATTTTGCATGTAAACCTAAAATATTTTTTTACTTTTTAGTCGTATATTCTCCAAAAATTATCATTTTCAACGAAAAAGGGAGCTCAAACATACATTTAGATTCTTTCATCTATTCTTTCAATCAACTCTTAACTCGACTGTCCCAATTTTCTTTTTAATCCTTTTTTCTCCAATTCATTCAATTTCGAGATTATTTCTAGAACACAAAAACATAGTGGAAAAATTAGTAAGAACTCGAATAAAAGGACTGATAATTGAAAGATAGTAAGCTTAGTACAATTTCGAAACTTAAGAACGATATTGTTATTCCCAACAAGTTGGATGACCTAAAATGATATTTATCCCATTTCTCGAATATTGCCGACAACCTAAAAGTATCTTGGTGCAAACCTAGTAATAAATGAGTAGATTGCAAAAAATGAAAATCATTTCAAGTGTTTTGTCTTGGAGCAAGGACGTTTCGATTTTCAAAATTACGGTCCACAAAAAAGTTGAACGAAATTTACGGGATTAGTCACGGACGAAAAATACTGCTGCACTACGCGTTAAAACCACCGCGTTTCCTCGATTCTATTGTCAGCTAAAAATCAAGTAGCAGCCCCACTTGTACTAATACCACATATTCTCACGAATATTATTTTCTTAGCGTCCCTTAAAGTCAATCAATCAAGACAAAAATACTTTGATATGATCAGGACTGAATTATTAGTATTATGCCTTCGTTTGAGTTCCATTTTATTATAAATTAATTTTTTTAAAATTCATTTTCGATAACACGTTTTTCAATAAAATAATATTACACGCAAGTTCAAAATTTTTTCTTAATTTTTAATCGTACATTCTACATCAAACTACTATTCAAAATGCATCCTTTACCTCTAAAATGTGGTCAAACAAGGGCATAACTCGATTTTGATTGCTCTTGATCCATTGAGGAAGAGCATGTTTATATACGGTTGAGATTTGTTGCTTCCTATCATTTTGACAGTTTTTCAATACATTTTTTGTCAATTAAGTACATCATTTTCTTCTTAGCAGTAGGAAGACATCAATCTGAAATGTGCTAAGGTGTTAAGATATGTATTGACGTCTTTTCATTTCATAAGAAAATATGATGTACCGAGATATCAAAAATGTATTGAAGGGACACAATAGATGTGAGCTTGTTTACTTGCGTTTGTAGTTTCAATAATTTTGTTGGACGTACAAATTCTATTATAGAAATTCAATGATAAATTTACAAAACAATGTTAATGGGTGGGGTAGTTGAGTGAATAGAAACAATGCTCTTCGATGTTCGTGTCAAACTACAATAAATAAGCAGATAATAATATACTTTACTAGGTACTATAACAATAACGTGACAAAATATGTTTGGTAAAGTATATTAGATAAAATTCAACAATAATAAGAAGAAAAAGAGAAACTAAAATCTTGTTTGTTGTGGTATCCTACGCAGGCTAATTCAATACATTATACTACACACATAATTATATTAGGAAGAGTTTGACAAACTTTTTTGTACTTTATATTAATTGATGTCTAAGTGCCTTATATACATTACAAGCCACGCCATGCTATGCCGTGGAAAGGGGTACTGAGGATGAAGCCTAGAAGGTTTGAGCCGATGCCACTTTTTTTTAACACTCAAATTTAGTGCTATCCAATCATCAATATGTTCTTTCTTCTAGGATGCGATCATTTGCTTCGTTGAATTAAATAATATTTTGTAGTATAAACCGTGTCGTGTCGTGTCGTGTCGTGTCATGAGCCAAGGTTTTCATGAGCCTGTTTGACATAAATTTTTAGAATAGTTTTGGTGAGAAGTGATTTTTTTTGGACATTATGGGCATGTTTGATAGTGATTTTGAGAATTGATTTTTTGATCGTTAGAGAGAAAGTGAGGTCCACCTGTGAGAAAAGAAGTAAAAAATGACGGTTGAAATAGTGAAATAACAATCAAAAAATCAATTTTTTTGGATAAAAAATTACTCCCAAACAGGGCCTATATAATTAAAAAGTGAGAAAAGTTATAGATTTACGTACAAAATTATTTTATTAGAAGAATATATAATTGAAAATAAGTTTAGGGAAAAAAAAAACGATAAAAAATCTATGCCAAATATGGACAAATTCCATAGTTATCTCACTTGCTCTTTCCTCTATAAGAACTCAACCCTTTCCTTATCATTCTCCATAACAAGTAGATTTTTCATGATAATGGGGAACCACAATTTGGTTCTACCAATCGTAGCACTTCTCAACTTGGGGACATTGCTTATTTCTCTAGCATGTCCTTACTGCCCATACCCAATTCCTCCCCCCCTTCCACCCAAATTTCCACCAAAACACCCCCCAATTGTAAAGCCACCCTACTATCCCTCACCCAAACCTCCCGTCGTAAAACCGCCACCACATGTGCTACCTCCTATTGTAAAGCCGCCACCGAAACCTCCAATAGTTAAGCCACCTTTCATTCCCAAGCCTCCCATTGTAAAGCCGCCACCGAAACCTCCCGTAGTTAAGCCGCCACCGAAACCTCCCGTAGTTAAGCCACCACACTATCCCTCCCCCAAACCTCCCGTCGTAAAACCGCCACCACGTGTGCTACCTCCTATTGTAAAGCCACCACCGAAACCTCCAATAGTTAAGCCACCTTTCACTCCCAAGCCTCCCATTGTAAAGCCGCCACCGAAACCTCCCGTAGTTAAGCCACCTTTCACTCCAAAACCTCCCATTATAAAGCCACCACCGAAACCTCCCATAGTTAAGCCACCTTTCACTCCCAAGCCTCCCATTGTGCATCCTCCGTTCCATCCCAAGCCTCCATTTGTGCATCCTCCGTTCCACCCCAAGCCTCCATTTGTGCATCCTCCGTTCCATCCCAAGCCTCCATTTGTGCATCCTCCATTCCACCCCAAGCCACCAGTTGTGCATCCTCCATTCCATCCCAAGCCACCAGTTGTACATCCTCCATTCAAGCCCAAGCCTCCAATTGTTCATCCTCCATTCAAGCCCAAGCCTCCCGTTGTGCACCCACCATACAAACCCACACCCACACCTCCTCTACTGCCACCACCCTCTGTGCCAAAACCACCCATCATCAAACCACCAATAGTCACGAAACCTCCACCCGTCCCCGTAAAGCCACCGGCGCCATCATACCCACCATACAAGCCCCCACCCACACCCTCACCCGCACCTCCTCTATTGCCACCACCCTATGGGCCAAAACCACCCACCATCACACCACCACTCCCACCAGTAGTCACGAAACCTCCACCTCCACCTGTCCCCGTAAAACCACCGGCGCCATCATACCCACCATACAAGCCCCCACCCACACCCACACCTACACCTCCTCTATTGCCACCACCCTATGGGCCAAAACCACCCACCATCACACCACCACTTCCACCAATAGTGACGAGACCTCCACCCGTCCCCGTAAAACCACCTGCGCCACCAACTGAAACGCCATGTCCTCCTCCACCACCACCACCACTGTGTCCTCCGCCATCACCTGCACAGCAAACTTGCTCCATTGATACCCTAAAACTGGGTGCATGTGTGGACTTGTTAGGAGGTCTTATACACGTTGGAATTGGCAGCAGTGCTAAGGACACTTGTTGTCCAGTACTAGAGGGACTTGTCGACTTGGATGCAGCATTATGCCTTTGCACCACAATAAAGGCTAAGCTTCTGAATATTAACATCCTTATACCAATTGCCCTTGAAGTCCTTGTTGACTGTGGCAAAACTCCACCAGCTGGTTTCCAGTGCGCTGCCTAAGGTACATAAACAAATTTTCTTCAATTAATCACTGCATGTTTTTGAGACGGACGTATGGACAAAATTGAACATTAGAATAAGTAAATTTTAACTTTTTTTCCTTATTTAATATAGTATAGTTTCCCAAATATTTTCAAATTCTGTTAAATACTAATAAAATTTGGAATATTTTTGAAGCTTCTGAAACGTTCTTGCAAAGTTTGCAAATAGTTTTAATTTTTAAATCTTGTTCGAAATGGAAACCCTAGCATTTTAGAAGTATTCATATCATATGTTGATGAATAAATTTTCTGCACACAAACAGCATTTTTCTTATATAATATCGTCTGATATTGCAGTTTATGACGGATCATCTCCGAGCAGGAAATAAGAGCATCCTCGGTTGTCAATCTTCTCATAGGCCATAGCCAGAGTATCATCTTTCTTTGCCAAAGCAATGTTATTTATGAGATCAAGTTGCTCTTTTTTTTTCTTTTTTTTTTTAATTATTTTCCTTGTGTTTTGGAAATGTGTTTGAAAGAAATAAAATAAGTGTCAGAAAACAACACAGGTGGGTTTATATATTTTGGCTCGCTCTTTCTATTATATATGTAACTAAAATGGTAATGCGACTCACGAAATTGATGATGTGGCATAAAAGATTATTACAACATGAAATTTATTGTCCATACGTCGACAAACATTGCATGTGGCAAAGTGTGTACTGTTAAATTTTCAATTTAGAAGTAAAATAAAAATAAAAAAATATTTCTCTGCTACGTAAAAATCAATAATAAAACTAGAAATAAATTGTAATATCATGTCCGATAGAAAATTGAAACAAACAAGTAATTATTGAGGGACAATAATTTGGCTCATCGGCTAGGAAATATCCCACTCTGGGAACCCACCAAAAAGGTATGAATTATTTCAATAGAACGACAAGCTCACATGAAATAAACTTAATATTCAAACTATATCAATTTATGCGTTTTCAATACAATCGAATATAGGGGCAGATCCATGATTGGATCCAAAATTAGGCTATAAAATTTCTAGCCAGGCTAATACGGAAATAATAATAATAATAATAATAATAATAATAATAATAATAATAATAATAATAATAATAATAATAATAATAAATTTGCACATAAAAAACTGTTTTTACAACCAAAAAAAAAAAATTGCCTTAAAAAAAATTCTTGGGCCTTGGGGGGATTGCTACATCCGCCCTGATCGGATATATGATCCTATTTATATTAGGGGCTTACAACTTAGGCAATGTTTGTCTCCACAAATGTCGTCTCTTTTTAAAACAAAATAATTTAATTTTCAGTCATTTTCAACCAAATATTTAAACAATAAAATATTATATGCATTCTTCAAAAAATTACTATTCAAAACATCATTTTTTTTTTTCAAAAATTACTATTCAAAACATAATTATCTCACAAGGACAATGAATTTACCCCTCTTTTATTATAATAGTTGATGGATTCTATGGTATTAGAGGTCTCCTTTTATGTATGAGGCTGTCTTCTCTTTATATGGGTTAGATTTTTTAGGTAAAAAAATGTGTTGAAATTGGATACCCAAACTGTTTAACTTGAAATACGAAAACTGTACGTCAATCCTGGAAATAACCTGCATGGGTGCACCAACATGTTGGCCGCACCCCCGCTGATCGAGCGTTTATGCTGGGTTTCTTCAACAGTGGCACTCACAACACTTAAACTTTCCATGGTCAAGCAATTTGGTCCTCGATTTTGATTCTTCATTCCTTTAAGACTTTTTGTCATGCAATTTCGATCATTTATCTTCCATTTTCATTCAATTGAAATTGAAAAATCTTCCATCTTCATTTTGTGGTCCAAATCAACTATTGAAAAGTTTCAAATTGGTCCTCAAGCTTTAGATTTTATCCATTTTTCTATTTTTTGTTTCTTTCTTTCAATTTTACTTTAAAGTATCGGGTTTCACCTAACAAATGAAATATACAAGAGAGTAGGCCATAATTTATCAAACAAACTCCTAAATGTCTATAGTTTAAGCCCAGATAAGTATATAAAACACAATTATCAAACACCAAAAAACTTGAATGTTTCTGTCTTCGAACACAACTCAACAAATAAACATGCAATAAAATTTTAGTTAGATAACCTAATGTTTTGTTTTAGTATTGGAATCATTATATTAAATACATAAACAGCTTCAAAGTCACAATATTAATATACTTATCCAATGTAAAACTAATGTGTGTATATAGAATCAAGTAAAATAGTATAAATTCACAAGTTGCTTTAAATCCCAATCTAATTCCAAATGAGATGTCAACTATATTCTTGAGATCCAAATCAGGAAAGGTCGCAAGATTAGGACACATCGTATGTTAACAAGGTGCTTGTCATATTCACAATGCAAAACTCTAAGAAGGGAAATTTACCTTCCCGACATGAAGTTCATCTCTCCAAAGAACAATGTCCTAAGACACAACAAGAACAGGAGAACATGAGACGAATTTCCTACGCATCAGCAGTTTGTAGTTTAATGTACACAATGCTATACACAAGACCCGACATATGCCTTGAAGTAGGAGTGGTTAGCAGATACCAATAAACCCTAGGATTGGATCGATGGGTAGCAGTCAAGCATAAACTCAAATATCTGATGAGAACGAGAAGCTATTGTTGGTATACTCTAGTAGGGATTTGATTCCTATCGGAGATACAGATTTTTATTTTCAATTAGACAGAGATTGTCGGGAATCAAATTCAAGAGTGATGTTCACTTTGGGAAGTGTAACTTTCATATTGAGAAGTGTGAAACAAACTTGTATTGCTAACTTAACCATGGAGGCTAAATACATAGCATTTTCATTAGAAGCCAATGCAAAAGAACTAAGGAACAGCCAAAAATGAAAGCATGTAGAGAAGAAATTCCACTTGGGGAGAGAAATTGTACAAAGATGAGACGTTTCAGTAGAGAAGGTCACATCCATGAACAATATAAGTGATCATTTAACCAAGATATTGCTAGCTTGCAGTTTTCTGCAACGCCTTAAGGGAATGGAACTTGAGATATGTCTCATTTACTTTAGGGTAAGTGGGGGATTGTTGTGATATGTTCTTATAAACATTTGATGACATTTAATGATATTTGAGAAATTAATTCCATATCTTTTGCATGCATGATTAGATACTTTAGAAATATTAAAAATAACTTGATTATTTATATTTAACTTTAATTTTTTCGTGAATTAAAATTAAAGTAGGGATCTTTAATTATGGTCACTAGTGCGGTTCATTACGATATAAATTGATTATAAAAGACAAGAACACACACGGGCGGACCCACATGGGGTCATGTGGGGTCAAATGACCCCACAAAATTTGACCTTTTTTTTTTTTTTTTTGCAATCTACTTTGATGCACTTGTCGGGATGTCAAATGAAGTCAAAATATTGCATTCTTAATACCATTTCGAAGTGCTCATGGCCTAGTTTTTCACTCATTAATGGTATGTGAAGTGGTCAATTATAGCAAAAGTTATGACATGTTAAAATAGGCCGTTTGAAACTAATATTTTGAGAGTTTCGATAATATCCTAACTCTAAAAATTCGTTCGCAATTAGTGCTATCTGAATCCACAAATCGTCTATTGTGATCAATGATGGTCATATATGGATCGATCTTAATTCTCAGTAATTGATAGACTCGTATTAATTGAGTTGTTTTTTTATGTGCGGGGTAATGGCACAAATCAATAGTGTAAAATTCTTGGTATGTTGAAAATACAATGAGATAAATAACCAAAAATATTAATATACAAGAAGAAGTTCATTCCTTTGTGAAAAAATAGATAGACGATTTTTGTAAGTGTTGATTTGGGACTTGAATAATAAGAGAAATCAATTTTATGAATAGATCGTAAAATGTATTATTCATTAGAGGACCAATGGGACTTATGGAGAATGATATATTTAAAGATGTCTACGAATAAATACCTAACTTTAATTATGAACCATTTACAAATGATTGATCAAATATGAAATGACTATATTGATGGAAAGTTCAAATCACTTGAATATAATTTGTTTTATAATTTTAAGAGCACAATTCCAAATTTTTAATGGAATAATTTGAAATTAATAATTTTGCCGTATTAGTTAAAGTGTTAATTAATTGTTGTTATTATTATTGAAGCTTAAAATTATAATGTCCTCAGTTCCTCTCATCAGCTCCATTAAAATTATATGAACATTTTTTTTTTTGGGTTAGATTAATTAACTTAGAGTTATGAATCCTAACTGATTTTCACATTAATTAATTGATTAATTGTAGTTTAAATAATGTGATTATTAAAGTAATTAGAAACTATACAATGCGGTAATAACCACACTATTATCATGTGCTGAAACATGGAGTGTCCATGTAGTATTTAAATTTAATTACATGTGGAAAATAATAAATAATTAAAAGTTAATTATCTCAAATTAATTTTGAATTGTTCAAAACTAGTTATCTGATAGAAGGGATATGGGAGAGAAATCTTCTCTCCCACTCCTAGTAAAGTGGCATCTATATATATATATATCAATTTAATTGATAATTTTCATAAAAAACAAAGTCAAACGAACACCAAAAGATCCAAAATTTCAACATTTTTTAGGTGAACCGTAAAACAAGTTCGATGCAATTCATTTTCCTGGTATTCATTTTCTTTTCACCCAAATTTTATTCTTGCAATCAAACAAACCCTAAAAGTTCTTTCTTTTCTTTTCACTTTGTCTCGTGTTGAGAATATAAAATGAACCATAAAGTGAGCGTGGGAATCAAATACTAATAAGAAATGCCCACTCTTTCATCACTATGATAGGAGATACACTGAGAAAGACTTGTAGGTCTTCTAGGAGTCTGATGATTTTAAGGAGTTCGATATTTACATCCTAGACACTCCAGGGTATAATTCTCATTTCTTCCTTTATGACATGCCCACTCTTTTATTCAATTGATGAATGATTTCGTGAAGGGATTGGTCGTGATTTCTTGGAAAAGGTTCCAGTAAAATATATATATATATATATATATATTGAGGGTCGGTGGCCGACGTCTATACGACCGCGAGCAGAGGCTGGGGACGTCCTTGCGCTTTACCACAGAGTGGAGAATTCTTATTATTTTGATTCGAGAAATCAACTTGTTGCTTATATCAAGATGGAGATTACATAAAGATGAATTACATGAAGACGGATTACATAAAGACCCTTCATTTCTTTTGTAATATATTTATTCATGCACATAAGATTAAATTCGTTAAATGGACCTAAGTTAATATATTGGGCCTTGTAAAATTAAGAGTTACTTTTATGAAAACCTAATATTTCCAAATTAGATTTAAAATTTATAAAACTTAAATGATTAAGAATTAGATTCTCAGTTATTCATATTTTGGAATGATCAATCAACTAAACTAGACATGATATAGAGAAGTTCTGTCTAGAAAAATTGGATTTTAGGAGGGACCGTAGTTATCCCTCCAATTTAATTGGGACCTAAATTCTCTACCTAAGTGGCTGATTTGATGAGTCTTTCTTGTGAATTATACATTGACTGTCGAAATGATGAAATTGATTCTATACAACTTAGATTATATTGACATGGAATGTTTTAAAATACACCTTATTTTGTAACGAATGAAAGAAAGTAATACGACAGCATAGGCCGTAGGCCTCCATCCTTTGAACCACACCGTGAATGTTTTGTGGCGGCTCGAGATGCTTTGATTTCATCCTTCTTATGGAGGGCGTCTGCCAATCGCAATACCAAGGTTATCTTCCTTGAGAATCGAGATAGGACTAGTAAGATGTATTTTAGGATTGACTTAACCTACGGCAACAATTTAAGTATGAAAATCTAAAACGGTGGGTTATATTCTTAAAGATGGAATTAAAGTGCTAATTATAGCCCACATGGAGTGGCCAAATTGATGAAGTAAGTGAGCGCCGAGACCTTTGATCACAAGTTCGATTTTCCCTACCAACACTTTCTCGATCGAGTCTGTTGTCTGTTGCAATGAACTTGCCTAGTGCGATTTACGTAACTGGTGTGGCTTGTAGACTATTGCGTCAGATTGAAAGTTTATTCAATGCGCACCCGAATGATAGCGGTTATGGGTTCTCCCACCATAAAAAATAAATTAATAAATAAAGTGTTCATTATATGCTTGCCCAAAATTAAAGAAAAATAATACACATTAGAAATATGAGATATTTTTGGAAATGTTTAGTAATTGAGAATATCTCATTTTAATTAACAGTCATTTGACCAACCCAACGACGGCACTTAATTGTGTTGATTAAAATTCCTTAATCTTTTCAGTAAACACGTTTTGTGTATTTATCATGTTTAGCCTTAATTGATGTATGAAATTTATGTCTAAGTTATTTATTGAATTAAATTCCTCATTTTCAGAAAACCCAAGTTTTAATCTCCTCACATCCGATATTTTGCCTAGAGAAAAATTTAGTCAAATAGAAAAGCAACATGAGTATACTCCTCATAAATGAGACTACACTTTGTCCTAAAGGAGGATGATGCTCCGTTGCCTCCATCGAACGCCTCAAATTTTGTAGCTGAAGAATACAACCATTGGGTCGTAGCAAACAACAAAGCCTACTTCTACTTGCTAGATGCAATGAATGAGTTGCTTAGAACTAAACACGAGGCCTTTGAAACTACGAGAGAGATTATAGACTCTCTAGAAAATGTTCAAGCGATCTATGATCAAGCCCGTCATGTCGTAGTGAAAGTCGTTAAGAACGATAAGAGGAAGAATGGTTCATCAGTTCGAGAGCATGTCCTTAAAATGTTCAATCATTTGAATGAGGCTGAGATCAATGGTGTGACCATCGATGACAAGACCCTAGTAGGCATGATTCTGGAGACACTCTCTAATATTTTTCCATATCTGAGAAAGCTACTTTCAAATCAGAAGTGCAATCTAACAGAGCTTCTAAACAAGCTGTAGACCTATAAGACCCTAATAGAAGATAAGGGTGATAAGGAAAATGTCGTCGAATCTAACGTGACTCAAGGAAAGCCATCTTCTTCAAAGAACAAGAAGAAGAGAAATGTGGAACCACAAAAGAGCAAAAAGAAGATCCAAAAGAGAAATGCAAACAAAGCTCTGGACAAGGCCAAAGAAAAGTGTTTCCATTGCAACAAGGATGTCATTGGAAGATGAACTGTAAGAAATACCTCGATAGCCTAAAATAGAATAAGGTAAATGAAATTTACTAATCATGGAAACATGCTTAGTTAAGAAAAATTCTTGATCTGGATAGCTGATTCAGGGACATCTAACCATGTTTGTACATTTTTGTAGATGCTGGAATTGTCCAGGGATCTTGAAGAGGGAATTTTCTAGTTGAGAGTCGGGAATGATGCCAAAGTTGATATGATGGTTGTAGGGAAAGCTAGACTATCCTGTTCCGAAGAATAAATTTTTGTTATTACACTACAAAAAAATTAGGCTTCAGAGACAGAAAATTCCATCACTGCTGCCTTGAATTCCATAGCTACAAAATTTCACCGACAGAATTGGTTCATCGCAAAATTGGATAGTGAAACCCTCGCCGCTAATTTAGCGGCAAATTTCTTTGGTCGTTGATAAATTAGCCATGAAAATCATTGTCAGTATTTACCAACGACTATTTCCATCGCTAATTAGCAACAACTTTAGAAACAAATTTTTCATCGCAATTATTTACGAATTAATTTTGTAGGCGATTAGCAACAAACTTCCCTTGTTATTTCCATCATTGATATGAATTTAAATATATATATATGACATAGTGAAATGAAAGGGAGAGAGGGAGAGGGAGAAGTGAAACTACATAGAGAAATAGAATACTATATGTCTGGCTCCATGTGAGTGATCTAATTTGTGTGCTTTGCATTAAAGGTCTTTTCCTTATTTCCTATACTTCACAATAACTTTTTATACACACCCACACACTTCCTAAAATCTAGATCCAACTAAGGCTATAATTCTTGGAAAAGCCTCATAAGAGATCTCCAGAGAAAAACAAACATATATTTCAATACATTTTCGACATATGGCTCCACTCCTAGATTTCAGTCTGAAAGAGGCATTGTTTTTGCTTCGTCTCTTGGTTTTCTTCACTTAAATTCAGCTCTGCAAACAGACCAAAAAGTTTTGGTAGAAGATCAATGTTATAGGTAAAAAAAGATGTGCCGGTTATTAAGAAGAAAACTACTTGTACCGTACTTACTCAAAAAATACAACCAAGGTTCTTTAATCCAGTGCAAGGTTATCCAAGAACCAAACCAAGCTCGATAAATCCAATATTGGTTCATTCAAGAACCAAACCAACCTTATTAAACTTCCTTCTGATTCTGCCAAGAACAAAACCAAGACTATTAAATCCGCCTCTGATTCCATTAAAGATTCTACAACCACTATCAAATCCCTACTCAAGAAACTAGCAAGTTAGAATCTCAACATTATATAGCTTTACATTAATTTGACATGGGTATGTAGGAATCTAGCAAGTTAGGTACACAAGGATATCAAACATATGCCAAGAACAGGGAAGAAACATCTGCAAAATCAATAAGTTCTATAATAACAAGTACAATGAGTAGAATCTTATCCTAATCTAGGGGGAAAAATAAAGATTAAGTACCTCAAGTTAGGAGCTTCATATCCTGCATAGATCAAACCAAATGAGAAAAATAAGAATGTAAAAATAATAATAAATATTTATTTCTATAAACAAGGATATATTAGTGTACAGCAGGTTGACATGATATACATGGGATGCAAGTATATCCACTTCCACCTCTTACAACGAACCTATATCCCCTTTTAGTTTCTGAAAATTAGCCAAAAGACTATGTGACAATTATATTCTAATTAAGTACTGCTTCCCTTATAGTGAAGAGAATGAGATCTATCTTTTCAACAAACATAATCAAACTTTCTAGGACTATATTTAGCTCTCGAATAGAAGGGAGGCTTCTTTAATTTGAACACAAAAAGAGAGAATTGTTTTTGCTCTCGTAATAAATAAAATATAGAAATTAACTTGCTTCACGTCATATTGATCATCATCCTCGCTTCAGTTCTCAAATACCTGGATCACCTTCTATCGGTTCCTTTAGTTAAAGGAAGATAAATAAATGGAAAAAAAAGTGTGAAATGAATTTAAACAAGAAAAACCTTTCTGCTAGAGGCATGTCAATACTCGAGCCGCATGTGCAAGATGAGTAGCTTGAAAGCAACTAGCTTGGCATCTACAAAAAAATGTTAATTAACTTCCAAGCCAAAGAAAAACAGAATATGAATAGAAGCTAAGATGTCTTAGAAATCATCAATACCATATTAAGCAATAAGATACAAACTTTGCAACACCAAAATCCTATAATAATGAAAATAAACAAAACCTTTCCTAAAAGGCAGTGAAATTATAATTACGAGGGTATCCTTTTTCATTTAGCCTGCAAACAACCAACGCTTAAATAAGAAAAACCCCATTACAATATGCAACAAAAATGAAATCTTGTTGTGATATAAACCACTTTATTATACACAAACCTAACTTGTCCAAATGAAACTCTACCAAAAGGAACCTAGAATTGACACACACATTCATGAATATAAATAATTTTTACCACCTGTATTCTGTGAAAAAATTAAAAATAAAATGAAAACTCTACAGCAGTAACAGTAAATCAACACAAGATTGAAACTTTACAACACCCAAAAATCAAATATTTTAGAAAATACCTACCAAAAACATCAGAGACCAGAATAGCAGCAAGCATTAAATCCACAATGCCTGAAATATAGCATTTGAGGCCTCCAAGCTATCGATGGCCATAGTTCAAAAACATGGGTATGAATAAGTGAGGAATTTTTTCCTTCATCAGGGCAAAGAAAGAGAATGGATGAGTTTCAGTGAGAGAGACGGAGGGTGGATGGCGGGGCCGCACTTGTGAGGTTAGGGTTCAGTTTGTGGTGTATAAAGTGGGAAAATGTTTGAGAGGAGGGAAAATGACAATTTGGATCGTAGAGAAATTTTAAGAGGTGATTGAAATTTTAAGAAGGAGAAATATAATTAATTTTTATTAATTATTATTGATTAAATTATTAATAAATGTACATATTTAACTAATTGATAATATAATTTACTATAAAAAAGTAGAAAATTATTTGTACTATCACTCGTCTTGTCAAAACGTCAAATTTGTTAAAAAAAATAATAATAAAAAAAAAAACTTCCTTTGATAACTCGTCGGTAATTTAATATATATTTTTTATTGGTAATTATTTAATTCAGTTTATAGTTTACAACAGAATCATCCGTTAAAAAATCCATTGGTAAATTATTTAATTTATTATTATATAATTATTCATCAACGGATTAGGAACGAAATTGTACCAACAGAAGACTTCCATTTGTAATTCTGTCGACAATTTAATATATAATTTTTAAAATAGTAAAATAATAATCCATTGCTAATTTGTTGTTAATCCGTTTGTATTAGCTACAGAAGATGTTCGTCACCAAATTTTCGTCTCTATTGCCTCACTTTCTAGTAGTGTTAGCAATGTTTATTAATTTTTGGGTTTTAAAAGAAATTTTATTTTTGGTTTGAAATTTCATGAATGATCTATTTTTATTTCTTTAATTTCTTGAAATAGTTTCAATTTTTAGGAACAGTATCCTGAAATGTTCTGGTTATGTTGATAATGGTTTTTATTTTGTTATACCATTGTCTTACAGCTTATTACAAACTGAAATATTTAAAGTCATTGAACCAACCCCAAAAGAAGAAAGATTTATGATAAAGATGACACATGCATGTGGCATTTAAGACTCGGTCAAACAAACATTGAAAGTATAAAAAGACTAACAAATGATGGTCCTTTAAGAGAACTAATAGTTAGCACTCTATCTGTTTGTGAATCCTACCTTGAGGGCAATATGATCAAAAGACCTTTTGAGCAAAAGGTGATAGAACAAAAGAACCTCTACATCTCATATGTGCAAATGTATGTGGGCCTTTGAACGTCAAAGCAAGAAAAAGGTTAATTATGAATACTTTTTCACATTCATTGATGATTATTCTAGATAAAGATATACATACTTGATGTAAAGAAAAATTCAAAATGTTTGAAAAGTTCAAATGATTCCGTGCTAAAGCAAAAATGCAACTCAATAAACCAATCAAAACCTTTAGATCTGATCGAGGAAGAGAATATTTGGATTATGAATTCAATGATCACATGATTGAAAATGGAATAATATCATAGCTCACTACTCAAAGAACATTAGATAAAATGGTGTAGCTAAAGGAAGAAATTGTACTTTACTTGACATGATGAGATCAATGTTAAGTTATTCTTCTTTACACACCTCATTTTGGAGATATGTGCTGTAAAAGACAGTATACATTCTAAACTTAATTCCATCAAACTCAATCCCGTAGACTCTCTTAGAATGTGGATTGATCGTAAACATAGTTTGAGACAACTGGGAAGATGGATCCCTCATTAGAAAGTGTACATTTTAGTGGGCTACCCTAAATAAACAAGATGAGGATTGTTTTATAGTACTCAAAATAAAAAAATGTTTGCATCGACAAATGCTACATTTCTCAAGCATAATCCTATGATAGATTTCAAACCCAGAGGCAAAGTAGTTCTGGAAGAGTTGCTGACTGATGATAGTTGTTGAACGATAAAGAGAAGAAACCGCCGATCGTGATCGAACACTACCACTATTATGACACAGTGTGAGGAAAATAAGATTTCCTACCTACCATTTTGAAGAAGGTAAAGCAAATGTTATAATCACTAAAAATAATGATAATGATCCGTTGACATACAAGATGGCGACGGATGGCACTGATTGTGATAATTGATTGGAAGCCATAAAACTAGAAATGGAATCTTTGTACTCCAATTCAGTCTAGAAACTTGTAGATTTAGTAGAAGGTGTAAATCTTGTTGGTTTTAAATGGATCTACAAGAAAAAAGAGAAGAGTCGATGGGAAAGTAAAAACGTTCAAGACAAAGCTTGTGGCAAAGGGTTTACCTAAAGAAAATGAGTAGACAATGAGGACACTTTTTTCCCAGTGGCCATGTTGAAATCTATTCAAATTCTCTTACCATTGCTGTTCATTTTGACTATGAGATATGGAAAAATGGATGTCAAGATTGTTGAAAATTGGTTGAGGACCAATTAGCATATGAATGAGAAATTCAGTCCTATTTGAAGAAAATTAAAATTTGGGGTATGTCCCTTCACCTACCACCTTTCAACTCCTACTTATAGGACCATTTGGATGTCTATTTTGATAATCATATAAATTATTTTTTCATGTCATGTTGCATAAAACACTTTATAGAAGTGATTTTATTTTGCATCAAAATCATGGTTATGGTAAAAAGGGAATTCCGTTCAAGTTCGTTAGTCGAAGTCATTTGGAGTGCTGCTATGGCTCAACATGATCATTGTATCTTGAGAGATGATTACCGAAAAATCATTAGCACCGTTGTAGGGCAAATTTATCTTAAGAACAAAGTGTCCAACACTTGTCACGGTCAAAAATTCATCACTTGCATTTTCTCACTTCATTTTCTGATTCTTTTGATTACACTTTGATTTCAAAAATTCATTAACCTTGTTTACATGTTTATTTTGTAAGGTTCGATCTGCTTTCATTTAAAAGTAGAAAATGGATGAATCCATATTCATACATTCAGACTCGGTAAATTATTGATTTATCTTCTCAAATCTATTCCGTTAAGTCGAAATTACATTTTGATTTCACACAAATAGACGACATGATTTTTGTAAATATAATATTCACAATATCGGTGTAATTTCTCTAACAATCTTAAGATGAATTTCGATGCCTTTTTTGCATTTTCTATTTTCTTTAGAATCTACCAACGCATTGTTTGATTGAGAGAACATGTTCAAATTGGATTATGTCCAAGACTATTATTTTATATTCCATTTTCCACAAAGCAATATACCATTTGAAAATTGCAGTTTCTTTTACCAAGTATTTGTGCCTGAGGAGTTTTTGTACAAAATTAAATACTCTGTCCATAAGTGCACGTATATTAATGATGTGACCCTTTTGGAATTCTTGCAGTTATGCTTTATATGAATTTAATGGTGACACTTAAATTTTAAATGCAATTTAAACTTGGTGGCAAAAGGGATATATTTGGCTGGTAAGGTTCTTTAAAGCATCTAGAATTGTTTTTCTATGTAAGAATTTGGTACTATTGTGCATTTTGTATTCATTGTGCACGACTTTAATTTTAATTTGGAAGAATTAAATTGCTGTATTCATGTGGTTATTACGAAATGGCATGTGGTAGAAAATGCATGTGTTTGAAAATCACTCTTATGCTCCAATGTGTATCTTTTCCAATTGTTGCCATGGTTGAATGGTAAAAAATGGTGACTATGAACAAAGAATCATAAAAACCAATTTTGTTTGCTATGTAGGCAATAAACGAGTTCCCACTAAAAGTTAATTACAATGCACGCCTTTCATATACATGAACTGGTGCGTGCTGATCGTTAATTTGATTTTAATCATGTTGTAACTGCCATGAAATTATACACGAATTTCCATAACTGAAAATTGGAAATGAATGTCTATGAATTAATTTGGAAGTGACAAGGACTCCAATTTATTTTATGTGATATAAAGATTTATTAAAAATATGTTTAATGCAATTCATATTGGAGATTAAATTCTGACCATTAATATTGAAATTATGGAATATGTGTAACTTTTCATTTTAAATGAATGAAAAACAGTTTGTGGTGGCTTTTGATTAATTTTTCATTGGAATAAAATACAAAAGCGGATATGGAATGTGACATTTTAATCTCATTTGTATAAATCTGAATTCCAAATAGTGAATTCATTTTATAAATTCATACAAGAGTTTGGATTTCGAATAAATTTTTGGTTAATATATGCAAATTCGGTATATACATATGCAATAAGTTGCAAATACGGTAAGCAATAAATACGATAGGCTACAAATACGATGGGTTGCATATACGGTAAGCGACATATACGGTAAGTCGCATATACGGTAAGCGACATATATGGTAAGTCGCATATACGGTAAGTTGCATATATGGTATACGTCAATCCGATATATGTTCATGGATTTTGGTTTGAAAATTATACAAACCTTGATTAATGATGATAGCCTGAATTAATTTTATGAAATTAAACGAGGTGACTTGTGCAAAATTATAATTGCATAAGAGTGACAAAATGTGGTTTTGTCCTACTTATTTTAAAGTGGAAATTGCTTGCCTAATTATTGGGATATGAAAATATTTATAGAGTACAAATGGTGTCTATAGTTAGCGGTGGTGTCAAAATTTTTTAAAAATAATGATTGTAAAATGATATTCATTTGTAAAGGATAAAACCTATGTTATAAGGAATAGTTTCAAGATGTATGTCCTTTTGTAAGGTTGTGTTTTTGAAAGAACAACTTGTCAATCTATGGTTGATTTATTCTTTCAAATGTGAATATGGAGAATAAGGTGAGTATATGCTTTATTATTTGACGTGATTTTTGTGAATATAATATGCACAATATCGATGTAATTTCTCCAACTAAGATAACATTTTTGAATGATCATCTTGAGAAAACCATTCAATGGTCCAACCAGAATGTTTTGTAGAAAAAGGTCAAGGGTAGAAAGTCTGCAAATTGCCCAAATGCATTTGTGAACTAAAGCAAGCTTCTAGATCATGAACATCAGATTTAACTAAGCCGTTAAATTTATGGTTTCGAATAAAATTTGGGTGAATTGTGTATCTACAAACATATAGAAGAAGATAAGGTGATTTGTTTTTTAGGGTTTTTACATAGACGGCATTCTACTCATTGGGAATGATGTAGGGGCTTTATCCAAAGTAAAGAACTAGTTACTTAGCTAATTCTAGGTGGAAGATTTGGAGTGCTACGTTCTTGGGATTCAAATCATAAGGAATCATAAGAATAGGCTTCTATGCATTGTCTTAGCATCGTATATTAACAACTTGCTCATCAGGTTTGCTATACAAATTCCAAGAAGGGAATCTTACTTCCCAACATGGAGTTTATCTCTCCAAAGAACGGTGTCCTAAGATAACATAAGTACAGGAGAACATGAGATGAATTTTCTACATATCAACAATTGGTAGTTTAATATACACAATATTGTGCGTAAATCTCGACATATGCTTTGCAATAGGAGTGGTTAGCTGATACCAATTAAAACCAGGATTGGATCACTGGGTAGCAGTCAAGCATATACACAAATATCTGAGGAGAACAAGAAACTATATGCTGGTATACTATAGTGGAAATTTAATTCCTATTGGATATACAAATTGATTTTCAAGCATATAGAAACTATTGTAAGTCAATTTTAGGAGCGGTGTTCAATTTGAAAAGTGGAGCCATCATATGGAGAAATGTGAAACAAACTTGTATTACTTACTCAACAATGGAGGCTGAATACATAGTAGCTTATGAAGCAACTAAAGAAGCAGTCTAGCTTCACGAATCCTTGAAAGATCTAGAATCAAAATCTACAGTGATAACATGGAGCAATGGCCAATGCAAAAGAACCAATAAACCACAAGAAAGGAAAGCATATAGAGAGAAAATTCCACTTGGTGAGAGACATTGACCAAAGAGGAAACGTTTCAGTTGAGAAGATCGAATATGTGAACATTATAACTGATTCATTTACTAAGATACTGCCAGCTTGTAGTTTTAAGCAACATCATGGGGAATTTGGACTTAGAAATATGTCTCATTTACTTTAAGGCAAGTAGGAGATTGTTGGAATATATGCCCATTTATAAGTGAGCTATAAACGTTTAATGACTTTTAATGATATTTAAGAAATTATTTCAATATCTCGTGCATGTATGATTAGATGCTTTATAAATATCAAAAATTTCGCAGTTATTTATTTGTAACTTCAAATATTGTACATTAGTGTTATATATATAAGGATAATTTTTAAAGTGAAATAATCTAAATTTTTTTCGTGATTTAACATTATATTTAAAGTAAAATAATCTAAATTTGTTCGTGAATTAAAATTAAAGCAGGGATTTTTAATCATGATCACTAGTGCAATTTATTACATTCTGAATGAAACAATTTTATTTGAATTGTTAATAATATGATTATTAAGATAATTTATATATAATTTGATTATATAGGATAGGAACACAACTAATTATGAATCTCTAGTAAAAATTTGTTTTCACATAGAGTATTCAATTTCAATCAATGATATTTATATATAGATCAATTTTAATTCTGAGTAATTGAAAGACTTATATTTATTAAGTTGTATTTTTTGATGTGCTGAGTAATGATGCAAATCAACACTGTCAAATTCTTGGTACGTTGGAAAATCCATTCGTTTGTAAAATAAATGTAGATAGATGGTTCCCATAAGTGTTGACTCGAGACTTGAGTAATAAGAGCACTCAATTTTATGATTAGATCAGAAAATATATTATACATTAGAGGATCAATGGGACTTATGGAGAAAGAAATAATTAAAAAGGTTTACGGATAATTACCTAACTTTAATTATGAACCATTTCTGGAGGATTGATTTACATGAAATGACTACATCAATGGACAGTTCAAGTCTCTTGAATCTAGGGGGTGTTTGAGCCACATTATTTTGGTAATAATGCATTCTTGAATAGTGTATTGATGGAAAATGTGTGGTTAAAAAATAAGAATTTTTTTTTAATTTGTGTGTAATATTATTTTATTGATAAATGTTTTGAAATGATGTCAAATCACTGTTTAAGAATACATTTTTTTGGAGTAACGTGGCTCAAACAGGCCCCTAATTTGTTTTATAATTTTAAGAGTACAACTCCAAATTTCGAGTGGAATAGTACTTTGGAATTAATAATTTGACATATTAAAGTATTAATTAATTGTTATTATTATGGAGCTTAAACTTATAATGTCCATAGCTCCACTCGTCGACTCCGTTAAAATTACGTTATTTTAGTTGGGTTAGATTAAATTGTATGTTAAATAATATGATTTTTTAAAGTAATTAAAAACTATACAATGAAGTAATAACGACACTATTATCATGTGACAAAACATGGGGTGTCCATATGGTATTTAAATTTAATCAAATGTGGAAATGGATAAATAATTAAAATTTAGTTATTTTAAATTCTTCAAAATTTAGTTATCTAATAAGGGGATAGGAGAGATAAATTTTTTAATTGAATTGTTGATTAAAAAACTAAAATAAAATAATTATATTTATCATATATAGGTTCGACTGTTCTGATACTCAAAATATAGAATTTTGGGTGAATATTAAAATAAAGTAAGTTGTCAAATTGGTATTAAGATTCAACTTAATTCTCTTTTGAAGAGAGGTCATGTGTTCGATAGAATTCCATCGAACAAATTTATTGCATGTGCTAAACATTATATGTATCTATACACATCTATTTCATTTTTAATTTTTTTTTACCTTATTTTTAAGTAAGATTTTATAACAACAATATTAAAATAAATTAATTTAACAAAGCAATGTTATGGATTCTTAGTTAAATAATAGCTTTTGTCATAATTTTCTAAATAAATAGTAATGAATTAGGATATTGACTTTGTGACCGATTAGGTGCACATCCACTTGTCATTTCGAAAGTTTATTTCTATGGATTTCAAGTAAACCTCCCCTTATTTTCATCACATAGTTAAATGTATAAACGTGTGTTTTTAAAAGTGCCCTTATGTGAAAAAAAAAATTTGATTAGGACTTTTTGTGTTATTAATACTTTTCATGATATATTAATATTATCGCTAAAATGAATCAAGTTCCAAATAATAATCGTCTACTGATTTCTGATTTGGTAGGTGATACAATATAAAGCGAACTCACAATGTTAATGTTAATTTTTTTTTTTTTTTTTAAAGAAATGAAAGAAAATGGGGTATATGATTAGCAAAATTATTTTATTTGAAATAATGCATATGCATATAATAAGCATGCATCATATACATGGATTACTTATTGAGCATTAGCTCATTCCATGTTATTCCTCCCTATTTTTTAGATGATAAAAAGCAAAATGATACGAGACAACTATTTGTGTTGAGATGAACTCAACGCTAACACATTTAAACAATTGAATTCGTTTTAAAAATAATGTTAACATTTAATTTAATTATTCTTATGAAGGATGACTAGGGATGTCAATTCAGCTAGTCGATCAAGCGGCCCCAAACTTGGTTCGAAAAAATCCAAGCCAACTAGGCTCGCAGCTTGTTGGAACTGAGTTGAGCCCGTGTTAACCACAATAACACAAGCCATTTTGGCCTGTGTCTTTGGAAATAAGATAGCAAAAATGCTGCCTTTTTAAAGGCAGTCTATCATAGGGCAACCACAATTGCCGTTGAAAAGGTAGTTGTGCAACTAGCTGCCTTTAAATTCAAAGGCAGCTACTGCCTTTAAAAATATTTATATTAGAAATTCAAAAAAATCGAAATCAAACAGGAATCGAAGGTTTCAGTCCGATTCCCAAAAAAATAAATTAGGAACCGAAACTGATAACTGATAACCGACTGGGTTTGGTTCGGTTCTTGGCTCCTGAACCAGAACCGTAGGTACTCAAATTGAAGAAAAAATTTATATAAAAAAAAAAAAAAAAAAAAAAAAAAAAAAAGAAGTCAACTCAGCTCAAATCGAAAAATCCTGAGCTGGAAGTCTGAGCCGAGGCCCAAAAAACTCGATTCATCTTTACTCGAGCAGCAAATTTTGGCTCCACTCTACTCATTTACATACCTAAGTACAACTTATTTTTTTATAAATGAAGTCTATATATTTCGTTAAAAAAAATTGAATGCTTTTCAGCATTTATGATTTTAATAGAATTAAATAATAATACTCATAAATATAGGGTATCTAGATTTGGGGTATTACACTTAAAGCCCCATATAATTTCTTAGTTACAACCCCCTTTGGACTAATATGCATATTCAAATGTAAAACATAAAAAATTCATACCATAGACACTTTCATGTAGTTTAATTTTCGATAAAAAAATCATTGATTTTGAAAATTCCATAGGGTCGTAGAAATCCATTGTGGCCTTAAACTCTATGGTTCATAACTTGCACTATATTTTATGCTAATAAAATATATATAAACGTTCATGGGGAAAATCAACTTTCACCACTTACCTCAATCTTAATATGAAACAAAAATCATTTGCAAACTTGTAAACAAATCCTTGTTTTTCCTTATTACAAATAAACAAAAACTAACACAATTTGAGAGGAACAAAAAATAAAATTAGAATTTGAGGAGAGATAGGATGAAAAGTGAAATTCCTTGTCATCTCTCTTTTTAGAGGGAAAAAAGGGAAAGTTATGATAGTCATAAACCTTATTTAATTGAGCCTTAAAGTGAGAATTTGAAAAGTTTTAAATCCAAAAATAATTCTTATAAATATTTTTATAAAAACATATTCATGGTGACTTAGATATGTGCTATAATCTTTGAGAACGGTGCAAATGACCATTATTCTACAACCTAGTTATATATTAAGCCCCTGTTTGAGCCACATTTTTACTTTATTAAAATGAAAAATATGACCGCCATCCATCACATCAAGCCATCATTTTTGAATTTCTATCTCTGGTGTGGGATCCATAACGGTTCTATTTCTCATTCTCATACTCATTATAATGTGGCGCAAACAGGCTCTAAATAGTTGGGTTGGTATTCATTTAAATTTAAATTGCTTAGACATTTGGTCTTTTCGAGTTTTGATACCAAATGAAAGTTTGAATACTAGAAAATTTTATTTTAATTATTGTTATTAAGAATTAATTATTATCTGGAAGTTCATCAGAATTATTCTAAGTGTTCGACGAACTAACTACACTAACGAAGACTAGACACGTAATATAACGTGATAACCCTTAGGGAAAATATTGGCAGCCTCATGCCACGGTAAAAATCTACTCTATAGAAAAAAAAACACACAACAAATGAAAACGAAAGTAAATAAAATAAATAATAACTAATAACTTCCCTCATTTTTAGCCTTCTTGATTTGTTGAGAAGAGGAACCAAGTCAATGAACTTGTTTTAATCGTAAGTCGTAACCCCTATGATTGCACCCGGACTTCACGACAAATTGGAATAAGAACTCCATTCTTATTTTAGCCCCTGTTTGACTCCCATTACCTGAAAATGAAAATGAGGGGAATAATATTTTTTAGAAAAATAAGTGATTGAAAAAGAAAGAAAAGTTTTCGATTTACGTATAATATTATTTTATGGAAGATTGTGTGGTTGAAAATAGGAGAGAAAAAAATGTAATGTAATGTAATTGAATTTAATGGGGATCAAACGAGGACTAATGTCGAAAGGCCTTCGCAATATATGAATCCAATTTACTCTTCAAAAAACTATAACAAAAGAATGCTAAGGACTCGTACTGTATAAATCTAGGAGCAATTATCTAATTTTCTAAGAAAAATCGTGTGGCCTAATTTTTTGTTGTTCGAGACGTTTAATTACTTTCTTGAAATTCTCTTTTAATTAAAGGAAACCCTTAAGAAAATAAGACTCCTATCTAAAATATCCTGCATGAAAGTAAGAAGTTTTGATAATCCTAGATAATTTTTTTTCCTTTTTTTTAAAGGAAAGGAAAACTTTAAAGAATCCAAGATTTATCAAACTTTCCTTGAAGCTTTCTTATCTTCGATCATAATTTCGATATTTTGAAAATCGTTTAAGTTCATTATACACATGAACTCGGCGAACGTGTATTCATTGGAGAGACTGAAGGTATGAACTCACTAAGTCTTGAGTTCACTAGCAAGTCTGAATATATAGTCTCATTGAATCATGATGATAAGTGCAAGTTGTACAATTATTTAAGTCATATTTCTAAACTTTTGCGTCGTCAAATTATTAATTTTTATCTAACTCAGGTTAATTCTCATTGTGTTTTTAGTGGACTCGTTTGAAGCATTTGGAAAATGATGAAAGATTAATTGGCTATTTGATGCAAAGTTTGGAGATCAAAATTTTATATTTTGAAAGTTGAGGACTTGGAGAAAAATAATTGATTAATTGTACCTCAATTGAACCTTGAATTGAAAGCAAATTGCACAATTGGAATGAACTTTTAATTGGACTCCAACTTAAAGGAGTTGGGGGGATTGATTTTAGGGAACACAACATAAATCCTCCATTTAAAAATTACATTTCAAAATTAACAAACTTCTAAAAATCTTTCAAAAATAAGATGATAATTAATTTTATTAAATATTTAATTATAATATAGTATAATTAATCTACTTACCCCACCTACCTATCCATGACATCAAACTCTTCTCTTTCTCTCTCCACCCCACCCCACCTTTGGCGACTGCTCCGTCGACCCCACCCACCTCTAGCAACAGCTTCGACGACAATTTCGACAACCGCTCCGACGATAATTCCAATGATAGCTCGGACGAATATTTCGGCTACCTACCTGGACAACTGTTTCGGCAACTATTTCGATGACCGCTCACTTTTTCGACGACTACCTTTTTTCTTTTTTCTTCTTTTTCGACAATGATCTGTGATCAGTTCTACTAGATCTTTGACCGTGCACATTGTAATCTGTAACCAGTTTTATTGAATCTGTGATCTAATCAAGTGGAATGAATATACATATGATCAATTTTAAAATTGAGAAATAAAGTTTGAAATTTCAAAAATCAAATACTATTAAAATTTTAGTAATGAAATAATTAATCAAAAAAATATTTTTGTAATTAAATATATTAAATTCACAAATCATTTTTTTCTTTTTTTTTCGGCAATAACCTGTGATCTGTGTACATTGTAAATTATAAAATATAATTTTTTAACCTGTGATTTGTTATTCGTGACTAGCAACAGAAAATGTGACCTATAAATTTGATCTGTGACGTCTACAAAATGACACGTGACCTATTAATATTGATATGTAACCCGTTTATACTAATTTGTGACTTATATGAAATGACTGTGACTTGTGAACTCAAACATGTGACTAGAACTGTGACCTGTAACGTAAGAACTGTGATTTTATGTGCTCATGACCAAATTTGTCTTTGGTGTAACTCCTTGTGACCATGTCAGTCTAATTTGTGACTATACGTAATCAAGTCACATAAGTTACAGTTAACACAAACGTGGTCACAAGCAGTCACAGTGAAAATAGATTTAGTCATTCACCATCATTCCCAACACTGGCAACCAAACTACACCACCTTACTAGAACCATGTGTACTACCAACAATGGAACAATTAGCACCACATCGCACCACCACCAATACAATTTAACAACATCGCAACCGACGCCAACACCATGACCAAGACCACCACAACCAAATTCAACAAAAATCGTCCCAACCGCCATATCCACTGCCACTGCCACCAACAAAAATCAATCACCACAACAAATTTATTTACACTTCTTTCGGCTTATGCAACATCACTTTCATCAATTTTCCCAGAATTCTCTTCATTGTTCTTCCCTTTCTCACTCGTTCCACTTTCCTCCTTAGACCTGAAGATCTACACTGTTGAAAGAAAATTCTCCCATGACCTAATCGATCCCACGACCCAAAACCATGCCAAAGAATTTGACGAGAAGACGGCGATGACGGAGGTTATGCAACATCATGATGGCAATGGTAGCTTCATCACCATAGCCATAACATAGGTAATTGCCAGTAATTACACCTGGTTTTTCAGAGATTATGGCGATTGTGATTCAATTTATTTCCCAAATTTTCTCTTCGGTTAAATAGTACCTAAGGATTGGAGAAATATTTAGGCAATGAAGTTAGGTAGTACAACATAGACGTAGAAAAGCACAATTGCAGTACAACCAGAAGCAGATTTTGGCCCATTGGATGAAGACCCATGGTTGGAGTAGCGACGGAATGCAGTGATTCAGAAGGTCTTCGATGGCTATACCACTGCCATCATTGCCGCCAACACTGCCCATTTCTTCTTATTCAAGAAGGAAGTGCACCTTTTTGGAAAAGTGCTTTCCGGCAAGTGCAGTGAAGCTTCCGGCCAATTCTAGAGAGAGAGAAAATGAGGGGAACGAGAGAGAGCGAAAGAGAGAGATTGGGTGTGGTGTGTGGGAGTTAGGGGTGTGTAGGTTGAATTCTTAGTCTCTCTTATTTATGAAAATTGATTTTTAAACCCGGATTTCTAGATAATTTTCCCTTGATTTTTTTATACATAAAAGACTGGAATTTGGAGGAATGGGAGGCTGCAATTGGGGAGATATTCCACATGCATTAGAAAAACGGCAGCCAAGGAATTGGAGGAAAAATTAGAATTCTTTGTGGAGTCAAACATTGGGCTTGTGGCTGAATTTTATATATAGAACGGAAATTGCTTGGAGAAGAACACGAGCCAACTGGGGAACAAGAGGAATTTATATTAAAATAAAAAAAAAAAAAAAAAAAAAAACGGGGCTA
>NC_036257.1:2201657-2212940 GCF_002742605.1 Olea europaea var. sylvestris | reverse complement strand
TGATTATATATATATATATATATATATATATATATATATATACACACACACGCATATACACAAGCTGAAATTGAAGCAAAAAACGTAGAAAAGTCGGCTGAATTTTTGTGCGATTATTCTTCAACAATTGTGCAAAGAATTTGGAAATTAATCACATTTCATTAAATTTTGGTGATGTTCTTCCTCCACTTTTCTTAGTTTAATTCAAACAATGTGCTAGGATAATTCCTCTCATGTATTGTATGAATATGAAATCCTTTATTATTTATTATTTATTTAAAACACGTGGCTTAGTTGCATTTTTGCAATTCTTGATTAATCTTGTAGCCTAATTTTATTATTTGATTGCTTGATCACCAATTAAATATATGATTGCTTGTTGTAGTGTTGGGAGACTCACAATAGATCTAGAAAAATGCTTGATTAACATATATGCAATAAATTTTAGGAATAATATTTCTCACGTGTGCAATTTTTGAGATAATTGTAAAATTGAATGTGTTTTATTCATTCAAATTTGGAACTAGAAATAGATACGGGTAATGAATATGATAGATTTAATTTGTTTTGGAAAAAAGAATTAATTATAATAGAATTATCGATTGTCAAGAATGTAAGAACGAAACTAGCTACATAATTGAAAATTGAAATAGATACACTCTTCCTATGAATAAGTGGATTCATAATTCAATACACTCTTCCTATGTATATATTAAATTTGAATTTTGCAAGTTTTCGTAGATTAAGTTAGATTAATTAAAAACCTCAAATCTTCATTGTTTTATTTACTTTGAATCTAATTAAATACTAGTACACTCTATTGAATTTTATTCCTCGTGGGACGATACTTTCAACTTATCAAATTTATTACTTATCAACGATTCCGTACGCTTGCGGGTATCACATGAACACATGATTTCGTAGATGAATAAATCGTCCAGCCCCCTAGTTTATGTAGAGTCAGAATTTTTTTCTTCTTTCACAAGATATTTTTATTTTTTTTCAATTTACTATCTATTCGATGTTATGTACTAGAATCTCTAAGACAGATTTTAGGGGTTTTCTTTTTATTTTTTTTATTTTTTATTTTTTTTATAGATATAATGATAAAAGAATGTCAAACAATATATACACAGAATATATGTACATAATTTGGCCCAGAAACTAGTAAGAATAGTTAGATCAGAAGTGCAAGGTTTACATTATCGACATTGTTAGTGCTATTGTTAATGGTGTTGGAATGCGGAAGAGGAATTATCTAGAAATTAAAAAAAAAATTCAATAAACAAGATCGTCCAGATGTTAATGTGTATGTTATATCAAGATTAAATGATTCAAATTTTTACCTAAATTCGATGATCAACCCTTGAATTGATTCTGAATTACGAACTTCCAATCCATTTTTTAATTGCAAGAACTTGATGTTTTAAATCTCCAAATCTTCTATGGTATTCTTCAAAGTAAATACTGTATCGGTGGGTGGGCACATTCTTTTAATTAAATTAAGAAACTAATTCTTGAAGTGGATAATTGAAAAATAAGAAAATAATTATTTTCTCTCTCTCTTTTTCTCTCTCCAAATTTGAATTCTATAAAATTATGTGTGATGAGCATTTTAGGATTTTTTGCGTCCATCTAATCATTATTTATAGAGAGAGATGTTACAATCCGTGTATAATAATGATTCCACATATGAATAAGAGTTCTAATTAAAATTTAAGTGGGAGTTTTAATTAAAATCCAATACTTTATGGAGTTACCACAGAGACTTGATTATCCAAGTTCCAATAATTAGATCATATCTAGTTGACCCCTAGACTAACCCAATCTAATTATTAGTATTTACTTTTTCAATTGAAGGTAAAAGACTGAACTCTTGGAATAGATAAAATCACAAAAGCTAATAAATCTGTAATATTTTCCTCTGACCTGCAGTATATGTATTGTATCCCTTTTCGAGATTCGATAATTAAGTACTAGTATAAATGACCGTTTTTACCCTTTTAATTATTCTAATTAACTTAAGTTTCATTTTCTTCAACGGTTTTGTAAATTAATCACATATATCGAAGTTTAGTGACAACTAAGATTTCATCTCAGATTTTAACCATTTAACAGAAAATACTAAAATAGTCACTCTACCCATTTTCACGGTAATGGTTCTTAATACGAATTAATGTGCTCTACTTTGGTCATTCTCAAGTTCTCAACTCATTGAGATATTTGACCAATTAAAATGATTTCACTCATTGATAAATCAAAGAGCTATTGAAATCACGAAAAGATATACATAATCTTGTCAAAGGATTTAGATAAAATACGAAGCAGTCAAGTGGAATTTAATTCTTCATATAATCATGCGGTATGTTCAATATACTCCAAGTGTACTAATGTCACCTTTAAATATTTTTATGATAAGGAGAAATCACAAACTTTAATAGTGAATCAATCAATATTACAACCTTTCAGTACAAGGTGCTAACCTTTATACAATGATTGTAAATAAATTATTTATGATCAAAATATAAGTTCGTCACATTGTACTTATAAATGTAAATACCCAACTTATATTATCACAAGTAACCATAGACACTTTAATTCGCATGCTCAATAAATAAATGAAATAAAAAATAATTTTATTTGATATAAGAATATTGTTATTTTTATATCAGCAAAACTATACTATATGAGCACACAACACAACGAATGGAATGTGCTTATGGGTTTCTTCTTCATGCTATTTCCTTTTGTAATGGGATTAGTACTGTAGATCTCAAGTTTTATTCAATTTTTCTTCTTTCATTGTTGACGTCCCCTACCTGGTGTATCCATACTTCCCATTAGGTCGAAGTATAGGTGTAAAAATCAATCGCTTGGGCTGTGATGGTGTTTTTGCTAAAAATAAATAATAAATTTGAGGAAACAACTCTGTAATACTTTCAAGGTGAAGAAATTTGGGGGAAAAAATTCATGTTAAGCTTGTTATTTGGTTTCCCTTTTTTCCAGGACCAAAAAAAAAATAATAATAAAATAAAAAAAAATGTAAGAAATCACGTTGAGTTTATTATTTGATTTCCTTTTCTTCAAGTCGTTGATGAGGAAGAGTGAAAGGTTAGGAAAGGTGATGAACGTCGCATAAAATCCTATACAAGGAATGTCACATATTTTTATCTAAGAAATCTAGATGAGCATTGCATGTAGATCGATATATCTTATTTTTTCAAAAAAAGGATCTCATGTAAAGTACGAGTTTATAAATAAAATCCACTTTTGTTCAATAAATATTATCATAAAATTACAATTGCAAATCTTAGAGATTTGAAATATAATAATGAATTAATTATTTTCATTGATTTAGGACTTCTTTTTTTTCTAAAGTCCAAGAGAGACTAACTTTTCTTTTAGACGACACTGAGGTTTAGTTGTCATAGTTTCATATATTCCAATGTGGACGAGATCCAAAAACTATGGTATTCCATGCATTTATCTCAATATGATCATTATATATTGATAAGCCTTTAAACAGACAATGCGATCCCGACAAGCAGTTAGACTTTTTATACTGTGGGGTCAAAAATTGTTGAAATGTTGTTTAACATTCAAGAAAAATGAAATGGGATGAATAAATATGAAGAAAAACGAAAAATGGTATTAGAGGCAAAACCTTGCTCTATGCAGCCACATAGATTAATACTATACAATTGCATGGCCTATTGCAGGAAAGTCTAGGGTCTCTTTGGGTTGTTCTATGATGTCGCATAGTTATACAAAATTGACCGTTGGAGGTCGATTTCCTACCGTTGCAATTCCGAATTGTGGTGGCTTTTCAACCTATTTTGGCACCAACTCGTGCACATTGGTGGTGGCCTATATATAAGTGATGCATCTCAAGCCAAAAACAAGTGAGAAACATTTGTGATTCATATTCATTCCAATATCAAATATCCAATTATTGATTCACATTCATATTCTTTTCTTCCTTATGTTCTTAAAGTTTTGAAGGATTGCACTTGTGCTTTAGTGCTAGATCCTTTGCAAGGCTTGATATAATCCTACGAATCATTTGCCAAAATCCTTAAACATCTCAATCAATCCCAAGAGGAGGCAAATGTAGTTTGAGGACAGCGATAACGCGTGTGAGCCTTCCATCTTGTTCTTATCAAGTTTCTGGTGTTAATTATTTTTGTTGTTGGATTATTGTGATATTATTCTTGTCTATACTCCATTTCTCCTTCATATTTTCCAACAATATCAAACTATATTTATTCTGCGATGGAGAATGAGACAACCATGGCGACCATCAAACTTATGAATCAAGATCTGGTTTGATTGGATTGGTTTGACGGGACAAACTTCACGCGGTGGCAAGACAAGTTGAAATTCCTATTAATGACATTAAAGATCTTCTACATTCTTGATCCAGATTTGGCACAGTTGTCGGAATCAACAAATGGAGAAACCGAAGCAATCAAGGTCGAGAGAAAAAAAAGCCAAGAAGATGAGTTGATTTGCCATGGTCATATTTTGAATGCTTTGTCGAATCGCTTGTATGATCTATATACCAACACTTCTTCAGCAAAAGAAATCTGGAACGTGTTGGAAATTAAATAAAAAGTGGAAGAAGAAGGTACAAATAAATTTTTGATTTCTAAATACTTTGATTTTAAATTCTTAGTAAATATTCCCCTTCTTCCCCAAGTTCATGAGTTGCAAGTGATTGTCAACAAATTAAAGGCGGTGAAGATTGAAATCCCGGAAACTTTTCAAGTAGGGGCTATAATTGCTAAACTCTTGGGGACTTGGAAAGGATACTGAAAGAAAATAATGCATAGTTCCGAAGATTATTCTTTGGAACAATTGCAAAAGCATATTCAGATTGAGGAGGAATCCAGAATACGTGATTGGAGTGAAAATCCTTTGGAACGAACTTCTAAGGCAAATGCTGTTGAAAAATCCAATCTGCCTACAAGATCCAACAAGAGGAAGCCTTCAACGAATTTTAACAAATTCAAGAAGAAGACTAAAGGAGAATGTTTTGTTTGTGGAAAATCTGGTTACTACGTTAAGGAGTGTAGACACCGAAAACAAAACAATTCCGAGGGTAAAGTGAATTCCATCCAAGAGGACAAAATTGTGGCCACCATAAGTGAAATAAATGATATCAAAGGAAAAGTATCTGGATGGTGGTATGATACCTGTGCAATCATAAATGTATCATATAATAAATCCTTGTTCAAAACATATCATGAGATGGATGGAAGCTAAGAGATTCAAATGGGTAACGAAGTTTGGTCCAAAATAATTGGCAAGGGAAATGTTGATATTATCTTCACGTTCGGGAAAACCATTAATCTAACAAATATATTGCACATTCTGGATATGAATCGAAACTTGGTTAGCGAAAATCTCTTAGGAAAATTGGGCATTAAAAATTGTATTCGAGTCCGAAAAACTTATATTATCCCTTAACAGGAAATTTGTTGGAAAATGTTATTCTTGTGAATGAATGGTCAAATTATGTACCGTTGACAATGAATTGAATAAAACTGATTTTGCTTATGTTGTGGATTTATTTTTATTATGGCATGCTAGATTAGGTCATGTTGGAATAAGTACCACGAAACACTTAAAAAATTGTGAATTGATCTCATACGATGAAAATAATGAAAGTAAATACAGGATATGTGTAGAATCTAAAATGATCAAAAGGCCTTATCATAGTGTGAAAATGACATCTAACATTTTAGAACTTATTCATACCGATATATGTGAAATGAATGGCATGTTAACTAGGGGTGGAAATATGTATTTTATTACCTTTATTGATTACTTTTCTAAATTTACTTGATAAAGCATACAAGTGAAGCTTTTGATATGTTTATAGTATACAAAAACGAGGTTGAAAATTATTTAGGAAAGAAAATTAAAACCTTAAGAAGTAATAGAGGTGGTGAATATTTTTTCAATAATTTTAACTTGTTTTATGAACAATATGGAATTATTCACCAATGTTCTGCACCTAGAACATCCAAGCAAAATGGTTTACTGAAAGAAAAAACAGAACCTTAGTTGAAATGGTCAATGCCATGCTTATTCATGCTAAGTTGCCATTTAACTTGTGGGGTGAAACTTTATTAAGTGCATGTATGATACATAATAGAATTCCTTCGAAATATACTGAGGTTTCTTCTTATGAATTGTGAAAAGGAAGAAAACCAAACATTAGATACTTCAAGGTGTGGGGGTGTCTTGCTTATTGCAAGAACACAAATCTGAATAGGATCAAATTGGGTCCAAGAGGCATTAAATATGCCTTTGTGGGATATGCGAATAATAGCAAATCTTATAGATTGCTGAATTTGGAGTCTAGTGTGATTATCGAATCCAACGATGTGGAGTTCTTTGAGGATTCGTTATCTTCGAATAATGAATTCAGGGAAAATCATGAATATGTCCCTAACTCAAGTGGAGCACATAATGAAATGTCTTTTAAAGATATTGATGAATCTAGTGAACCACGAAGAAGCAAGAGAACTTGGGTTGAAAAGTCTTTAGGATCGGATGAAATCGATTCTCAACTTATCTCTTTTTACTTAGTAGAGGGAAAGGAGTTGAATGTTGTAAGAACAATTCCTTTTGTTCTACAAGTGAAAACCGACCCTAAGATTCATAAAGAAGCTATGGCTTCACGTGACAGCATCTTTTGGAAAGATTTAATTAAGGACGAAATGGATTCGATAATGTCCAATAATACTTAGGAACTTGTTGATTTACCACCAGGATCTAAACCTATTGGATACAAATAGGTATTCAGGAGAAAATATAATGTTGACGGATCCCTAAATACTTTCAAGGCTAGATTTGTAGCCAAATGATATCGACAAAAGAAAGGAATTAACTATTTTGATACTTATGCACCGGTTGCTAGAATAACATCGATTAGGATATTAGTCGCTTTAGCTTCAATATATGACTTGTATGAATCATTAAATGGATGTCGAGACGGCATTCCTAAATGGAAATCTCGATGAGGAGGTCTATAAGAAACAACTCGAAGGGTTTCCCTTACCTGGAAATGAACATAAGTTATGTAAGTTGATGAAATCTTTATACGATTTGAAGCAAGCACCTAAAAAATGGCATGAGAAGTTTGACTTAGCAATTATATCTTTCGGGTTTAAACAGAATAGTGTAGATAAATTTTTATATTTCAAAATATGTGAAAATTATGTGACATTTATATGCTTATATGTTGATGACACGTTGATTATGAGTAATCACATGGACGATATAGAAGAAACAAAGAGATTTCTATCTTCCACATTCAAAATGAAGGATCTTGGACATATGGATATCATTTTGGGTATTAAAGTCACAAAGACTTGTAGGGGTTGCCATTTGAGTCAATCACATTATATTGAGAATGTGATAAATAAGTTCAAACACTTGAACTTAAAGGAATATAATATCCCAATCGATCCAAATCTAACACTTGTAAATAATAGTGGAAGGGAGATTGCTCAGTTGGAATATGGAAGTGCTATAGGGAGTTTTATGCATGCAGTTCAATGCACAAGACCAGACATAGCCTATGCAATAAGTAAACTTAGCAGGTTTACTAACAATCCGGGCAACGATCATTGGAAGGCTATTGGGAGAGTTTTTCGATACTTAAAGAAAATAAAAAACTTGGGCCTATAATATAATAAATTCCCGACAGTATTGGAGAGATTTACCGATGCTAGTTGGATATCTAGCTCGAGTGAAAGTAAATCCACTTTGTGTTGGGTGTTTACTTTTGGAGAAGGTGCTATTTCTTGGAAATCAAAGAAACAAACATGTATAACACACTCAACCATTGAATCTGAATTTGCGACACTATTGGATACCGAGAAAGAGGCTGGGTGGCTTAAGAATCTCTTCTATGAGATATCTTTAGGATCGAAGAATATATCTTCAATACCTATCATGTGTGATAGTCAAGCCACGTTAGCAAAAGCATACAATGAGGTATACAATGTAAAGTCTAGACATATGAGTCTAAGACACGACTACATAAAGAAATTAATCAAAGATGGAATAATTTCCCTAAATTATGTGAAGTTAGTAAAGAACTTAGCGGATCCTTTAACTAAACCACTAAATAGAGATTTAGTGGCATCTATTTCGAGTAAAATGGGGTTGAAACTCCTTTCGCAATAAATGTCCACCAATGGTTGTAACCCTACCCGTCATTACTCAAAAGGTAATCCACGGGTTCAAAGGGTAAAAACAAGTCATTTGTTAAATAGGATGGTTTCAGCATTATTTAAATCCTCAATAACCCTATCCTAAGTAAAATAATGCTGGTTGTTACTGAAATGAGGGTTTAGCATTAAAGCTTTTAATGAAGTTCAGTGCTAAAATTCAAGTATTTCTAAAAGTAACAAATGTACTGGAAGAACTTTACCTAAACAAACTTCGAGGTAGTGCGGCCTCAATTGAGAGTTGGAGTTTCTCTCTTAAAAGTTTGTTAAATAGGATAAGCGCAAGGCCATACAGCGCTAAGCGAGTTATGAGGAACTTGAGAACACCTGGTACTTGTGTGTTCAAACCGGTATTGTCACATGGAATAGTTGGTTCAAAGCTACGGCTACCTTTGATTCTGACTTTACTTTGTTTGAATTGCACTATGGCTAGATTCAAATCAAAAGATATCTAGTTCTTATGCATGAGTATCGTATGATTTGAGTATGATAATTTTTTCTCGAATTTTGAACAAGTAGGGATTGTTGAAATGTTGTTCAACATTCAAGAAAAATGAAATGGGATGAATAAATATGAAGAAAAAACGAAAAATGGTATTAGAGGCAAAACATTGTTCTATGCAGTCGCATGGCCTATTGCAAGAAATTCTGGGGCCTTTTTGGTTTGTTCTATGCTGTTGTATAGTTATACAAAATTGACCATTGGAGGTCGGTTTCCTACCGCTACAACTCCGAATTGTAGTGGCTTTTCAACTTATTTTGGCACCAATTCGTACACATTAGTAGTGACTTATATATAGGTGATACATCTTAAGCCAAAAACAAGTGAGAAACATTTGTGATTCATATTCATTCCAATATAAAATATCCAATTCTTGATTCACATTCATACTCTTTTTTCCTTGTATTCTTAAAGTTTTGGAGGATCACACTTGTACTTTAGTGTTAGATCATTTACAAGACTTGATATAATCCTACGAACTGTTTGCCAAAATCCTTAAACATCTCAATCAATCCGGAGAGGAGGCACAAGTGTAGATACACTTGAAGAATTCAAAACCTAAGAATAACCACTGTAAAATTCAAGATTCTTCAATAAAATAAGACACATTATTAAACTCCATTTATGAACTCCCCTTTCATTTGTAAAAGCAAATATAAAAAAATAAAAATAAAATTAATAGTATCAAGTAAAATGTATTAAATCTAGAAAGTAAGAGTTTGAAGTTTGAACAAGAACTTCAGCAACTAAAAAAATTTTGAAAAAAATAAAATAAAATTTGTGGTGTCACTTGACCCCATGTGGGATTTCCACGGTGATTCCTATGGAAACAATAGGAAAATCCAATCATTATGTAATGGGGACCTCTAATGAGAAATTGAATCCTAGAGCTGTGAGATGTGGACTGAACAAGTTCATCTTGTGTCTTGGAATATTAGCCAGTGCTCTTATTGAGTTTTACAGATAGTATGGATCAACATAAACTCTTAATGATGAAACCAAGGAATTTCAATAGGGCTCAAACGATTTTCACGGTGATGGAAGCCACATTCACCACAATGAAGATTTCTTTTAAATATTTCTATTTGGGTTCATTATACAACATCTTGTTTATTCATATCACTGCAGACCTAGCAAAAACCATTGGGAATAGGGTTATAAGCAAAAGCCCTCAAATTAGAATTCGAATCGTAACTCTTTTTTGGAGTTGCATGTCTAGGCCATGTGGATCCCTCAATAAAAAAGGCTTTGAAATAACTAGGTTTAAGTTTTAGCATATGCTTGGTCCCATTTTTGGAAAAACTTATTTTCAACCACACATTCTCCCATAAATAATTTTACATGTAAATCGAAAATTTTCCTTCTTTTTTAACTATACGTTCTCCAAAAATCAGTATTCAAAAATATATTTTCTTACCAAAATGGGGCTAAAATAGGGCTTAGTATCTTAACTAAACTGTAACCAAATTGAATTAAAAAAAATGTCAATTGTCATTGCTGTACCACTACATCTAGAAGCTTAAATTGTTTGATGATGTAAAATGTACAGTATTTAAATATCATCTTCAATATGCCCTCTCATGTGTATCCTAATTCATTTTTTTCAATTGAAGTTTAACACATGAACTATTTTATTCAAATATGTGACAATGAGAATGTTGAACTACTTAATCTAAAAACTTAAGATGTTAGATAAACTGTATGTATATCATTTACATAATACCTTAGACCGTCACTTACTAACAATTAATTTAATTTCATAAGCCAATCAATCCATGATTAGATTGCTCTTCCATGGTAATTCATACACTAAACCTTTACACGTCCAAAAAGCACCAAACCATCAAATTTCAGCCTCTCAAGCCCATAAGCAAAGTGATTGTAGTAAAAAACGATGATGAGGATCGTGAAGATCTTGTTGGAGAGCATCAAGTTATATATATTGTTACTTGATAAGAGTGTAAAATACCATATTTTCCCCTCTTAACTATTGCATTCATGTGATTATATTATGCCAAAATGCACTCATTACTCTTATATTTTGGTTTAGGTTGCATTTTGGTGAAAAAGATGAAATTCGGAAGAAACAAGTGAAAAATGACCAAAGTAGAAGAGAACGAAAGTTCGAGGACTAAAGTGCAAATGATCCAAACTTGTGTCCAAGATTATGATAAAGATTCGAAAGTGTTAGAGGTCAAGTGGATGAGGAACGAAGTCAAAGGGATGAAATAACATCAAAGTTTGATCAATACATCAATTTCCAATCGAAAACCAACACACCAGTTTTTAGTCTCATGTTGGGACCCATTTTTGACATGGAAGATGATCGAATTGGGAGATGACTTCTGAATAAAAATTGTGGCCCTTTGAGTTAGCTATCCAATGAAACTTGAATCACCTCAATTGGACGTCGAGAAAGAAAGTTATGATTAAAATACTGAAAGCTGTCTGACGGAACCATGCGGCCGCATGCCTTTCTACTATGCGGTCGCATACACCTATACCGAGAATTGAAGAGGCTGAAAGTGCATAACC